>NC_057804.1:449226730-449248496 GCF_018294505.1 Triticum aestivum
TGAACAAATGCGGAATAAACCTAGCGGTTAATTTGTCAAGCACAAAACCTACAACACCTAGGCTCACCTATGTGAACCAACAACTTATGCTAAGCAAGATAAGCAACTATGTGATAGCAAGATATATGACAAAGAACAATATGGCTATCACAAAGTAAAGTGCATAAGTAAAGGGCTCGGGTAAGAGATAACCGAGGCACGCGGAGACGACGATGTATCCCGAAGTTCACACCCTTGCGGATGCTAATCTCCGTTTGGAGCGGTGTGAAGGCACAATGCTCCCCAAGAAGCCACTAGGGCCACCGTAATCTCCTCACGCCCTCGCAAAATGCAAGATGTCGTGATTCCACTAAGGGACCCTTGAGGGCGGTCACCGAACCCGTACAAATGGCGACCCTTGGGGGCGCTCACCGAACCCGTACACTTTGGCAACCCTTGGGGGCGGTCACCGCTACCCATCAAATTGCTCGGGGCGATCTCCACAACCTAATTGGAGACCCCGACACTTGTACGGAGCTTTACACCACAATGATTGAGCTCCGAACACCACCAACCGTCTAGGGCGCCCAAGCACCTAAGAGGAACAAGCTCAAGGGCACCAAGCACCCAAGAGTAATAAGCTTCTCAACTTGTAACTTCCACGCATCACCATGGAGAACTCAAACCGATGCACCAAATGCAATGGCAAGGGCACATGGAGTGCCCAAGTCCTTCTCTGTCAAATCCCACCGAAGCAACTAATGCTAGGGAAGATAATGAGAGAAAGTGATTGGTGGAAATGTGGATCTAGATCTCCTCTCTCTTTTCCCTAAAAAACTAGCAAGAATCCATGGAGGGATTGAGAGTTAGCAAGCTCTAAGAAGGTCAAGAATGGGGGAAGAACACGAGCTCAAAGGATAAGGTTCATTGGGGAAGAAGACCCCCTTTTATAGGAGGGGGAAAATCCAACCGTTATGTGCTCAGCCCGCACACGAGCGGTACTACCGCTCGGGCGGAAGAAGCAGGGAAAAGGAGCAACACAACATGAACCTTGGGGTGGTAGTATCGCATATAAGCGGTACTACCGCTCACCCCAGCAGTACTACCGCTCACGAGCGGTACTACCGCTCCTACTGCCGCAACTACTGCCGCTGAACCCGACACGAGAAAACCACGTCTCGAGTCGAGGCGGTACCAGCGCGGAACTGGAGCCGTACTACCGCTTATGGCCATGGGCGGTACTACCGCTGTGGGACAGCGGTACTACCGCTTGTGGCGATAAGCGGTACTGCCGCTCCGGCCCAGTGGTACTACCGTTGGCGCCAACCTTATGCCAAAGCCACAAAAACAAGTACGCTCCAAGGAAAACCAGAACTGCCATAACTTCTACAAATGAGCTCTGAATTGAGCCAACTCAAGCTTGTTGGATACAAGACAACGAGTAGCATCAAAACAGCAACTCGAAGGAGTGAAGCCTTCAACAGAGAAGAACCGGCATACCCTCCAACATCGAAAACATCATAGAAGAAGCATGTGAACTCCGTTTTTGATGAACTCGAGCTTGTCATAAAAATGACCATAAGCTCCAAATCTCACAAGGAGAAGAACCAAACAAGAACCAATAAAGATGATGCAAGGATGCAATGGTTTGAGCTCTCTATGAACGATACGATCAAGCAACTCATCGAGAGCCCCCCTTGATAGTACGACAATCGATCCTATAACCCTGTCTCCCACAACTACCATGAGACCGGTAAAATAGAAAACCGATCAAGGGCAAACCTTTGCCTTGCACATGGTCCACTTGAGTTAGATGATGACGATCTTGACTCCCTCAAGTTGGACCACCTTTCTTGATTGCGTTGGCTCGATGAAGACTAGTTGATTGCTCCCCCATACTCCATTATGGGTGAGCCTCTCTTCCGCACATCTTCACAAGTCCATTGTCACCATAATGGACGACAAGCTTCAAGCTTTGATCTCTTCGTGATGCTTCACTTGAACTTGCACACCACAACCTAACCCCACAAAGAACTCTCACAAAGATCATGGGTTAGTACACAAAGCATAATTGACAATGCTTACCATACCATGGGATCGCTTGATCCCTCTCGGTACATCTTCTATGCTTTGTGTGTTGATCAACTTGATTCACTCTTTGACTTAGTCTTGATCAACCTTGAATCTTTCCAACTCTCTTGATTTGGATGATGTCTTGAAGGTAAACATGAATGATCACACACTCTTCTTCAAGACATGCTTGCTATAAGCACAACACTCATATGACCAATCTTTGGATAATTCCTTAATAGCACCTTGGTCATCACAAACTCTCCTTGAAACCAACAAATGGACTCCAAGAAAAGCCTATGGACAAACCCTTCAAATATAACTCAAGGCAACCATTAGTCCATAGATATTGTCATCAATTACCAAAACCAAACATGGGGGCACCGCATGTTCTTTCACTTGTGTTGGAGTTGGCAAGTCCCGTAGCATGCATGTATGATAAAAGTTGTGTGAAAAATTTGTTGCATGGGATGCTCTTTTAATTGTCTTCCTTATGAGTGGAGGTCGGGATCGCGCGATGGTTAACTCCTACCAACCCTTCCCCTAGGAGCATGCGTAGTAGTACTTTGCTTTGAGGGCAACTAGACTTTTGCAATAAGTATATGAGTTCTTTATGACTAATGTGAGTCCATGGATTATACACACTCTCACCCTTCCACCATTGCTAGCCCCTATTATGCTGCGCAACTTTCGTTGGTATTATGCACCCACCATTTACCTTCCTCAAAACAGCCACCATACCTACCTATTATGGCATTTCCATAGCCATTCCAAGATATATTGCCATGCAACTTTCCACCATTCTGTTTATTATGACACGCCCCATCATTGCCATATTGCTCTTTGCATGATCATGAAGTTGACATCGTATTTGTGGCAAGGCCACCTTCATAATTTTTCATACATGTCACTCTTGATTCATTGCATATCCCGGTACACCGCCGGACGCATTCACGTAGAGTCATATTTTGTTCTAAGTATTGAGTTGTAAATCAATAAAAGTGTGATGATCTTCATTATTAGAGCATTGTCCCAAGTGAAGAAACGATGATGAAAACTATGATTCCTCCACAAGTCGGGATGAGACTTCGGACTTTATAAAAATAAAAGAGGCCAAAGAAGCCCACCAAATAAAAAAAGGAGAAAAAGGGAAAAAAGGAAAAAAGGGGAGAAAAGAAAAAAAGGAGAGAAAAGAGAGAAGGGACAATGTTACTATTTTTTTCCACACTTGTGCTTCAAAGTAGCACCATGATCTTCATGATAGAGAGTCTCCTATGTTGCCACTTTCATATACTAGTGGGAACTTTTCATTATAGAACTTGGCTTGTATATTCCAATGATGGGCTTCCTCAAAATGTTCAAGGTCTTTGTGAGCAAGCAAGTTGGATGCACACCCACTTAGTTTCTTTTGTTGAGCTTTCATATATTTATAGCTCTAGTGCATCCGTTGCATGGCCATCCCTACTCACTCACATTGATATCTATTAATGGACATCTCCATAGCCCGTTGATATGCCTAGTTGATGTGAGACTGTCTTCTCCCTTTTTGTCTTCACAACCACCACCCTATGCCACATATAGTGATATGTCCATGGCTTGCGCTCATGTTTGCGTAAGAGTTGAGAAAGCTGAAGCGCATTAAAAAGTATGAACCAATTGCTTGGCTGAAACCGGGGTTGTGCATGATGGGAGTATTTTGTGTAATGAAAATGAAGCATGGCCTAACTATATGATTTTATAGGGATAAGCTTTCTTTGGCTATGCTATTTTGATAAGACATGATTATTTGTTAGTATGCTTGAACTATTACTATGTTTTATGGACTTTTATCTTGAATCATTTGGATCTGAACAATCATGCCAAAATAAAGAAAATTACATTGAGAATTATGCTAGGTAGCATTCCACATCAAAAATTCTGTTTTTATCATTTACCTACTCGAGGACGGGCAGTAAATAAGCTTGGGGATGCTCGATACATCTCCAACGTCTCTATAATTTTTGATTGGTCCATGCTATTATATTACCCGTTTTGGATGTTTATGGGCTTTACTCTACAGTTTTATATCATTTTTGGGACTAACCTACTAACCGGAGGCCCATCCCGAATTGCTGTTTTTTTGCCTATTTCAGTGTTTCGAAGAAAAGGAATATCAAACGGAATCAAACCTTCGGGAGCGATCTTTTTGGAACAAACGCAATCCAAGAGACTTGGAGTGGACGTCAAGAAGTAACCGAGGCGGCCACGAGGGTGCCCGGCGTGCCCTAGGGGGGTAGGCGCGCCCCCACCCTCGTGGGCCCCTCGTGGCTCCCCTGACCTACCTCCTTCG
The DNA here is from genome assembly GCF_018294505.1 of Triticum aestivum. Taxonomy (NCBI): domain Eukaryota; kingdom Viridiplantae; phylum Streptophyta; class Magnoliopsida; order Poales; family Poaceae; genus Triticum; species Triticum aestivum. Next base: position 449,231,109 of record NC_057804.1, read on the forward strand.
CCTATATATATCCATGTACCTTGAAAACATCCAGGAGCACCACGAAAAACTATTTCCACCGCCGCAACCTTCTGTATCTGTGATATCCCATCTTGGAGCCTTCGCCGGTGCTCCGCTGGAGGGGAATCGACCATGGAGGGCCTCTACATCATCTCCAAGGCCTCTCCGATGAGTTGTGAGTAGTTTACCATAGACCTTCGGGTCCATAGTTATTAGCTAGATGGCTTCTTCTCTCTCTTTGAATCTCAATACAAAGTTCTCCTCGATCTTCTTGGAGATCTATTCGATGTAACTCTTTTTACGGTGTGTTTGTCAAGATTCGAAGAATTGTGGGTTTATGATCAATTTTATCTATGAGAAATAATTGAATCTTCTCTGAATTCTTTTATCTGTGATTGGTTATCTTTGCAAGTATCTTTGAATTATCAGTTTGGTTTGGCCTACTAGATTGATCTTTCTTGCAATGGGAGAAGTGCTTAGCTTTGGGTTCAATCTCGCGGTGTCCTTTCCCAGTGACAGCAGGGGCAACAAAGGCACGTATTGTATTGTTGACATTGAGGATAAAAAGATGGGGTTTATATCATATTGCATGAGTTTATCGCTCTACATCATGTCATCTTGCTTAATGCGTTACTCTGTTCTTATGAACTTGTAAGTGCATCTAGTGCCTCCCCTAGTTGGTTTTGGAGTATTGACGACAAACCTGGTAGAGGGACTAATGTGTTTGTGAGAATTGCAGGATAACACAGGTAGTAGTCCCTCATTGATTCGGTTTACCTACCGGAGATGACCCCTAAAAATGTGTGAAGACATTGAAGACAATGGTGGTCTGTGAAGCTATTCACAGTGAAGTCTATGACATGAGAAGACATCGCATGAAGACTATGGAGCGCGAAGACTTAGTTGTTTTGTTGTTTCCTTTTCTTCTTTGTTGAGTCATAGGAACCACCGCACTATTAAGTGGGGTCCAAGTGAACAAAGTCGGAGTGAATAAAGTGATGCTCAACCAAATCCTATGTCTTCGAGCGAAGACAATGAATGCAAATCTTATCCAGATCCGATGAGTCAAATTTACTTGTAGCCCAAGTCAAGCTGTCGTGTGTTTGAAATCTGACCGTTGGAACACGTGTCAGTTCCTTAGTGACCCAGGGTCATTTCGGACAAATCAGGTTGGGTTGCCTAGTGGCTATAAATAGCCCACCCCCTACACCATAATTTGTGTCTGCTCAGTTAGTGCACGGCTTTTGTCATTTGAGAGCAACCCACCTCCGAACCCTTTGAGAGAAAATCCTTGCGAGGACAAAGCCCAAACTATCCAGAGCCCAAAGAGTGTTTGGCATCACTGAAGTCTTTCTGTCCGCATGATCTGAAGACTTGTTACACTTGAGGACTGTGAATCCTCCAGCCGGTTAGGCGTCACGTTCTGAGCATCCAAGAGTCATTGTGGATTGCCGGTGAACGAAGTCTGTGAAGGTTTGGAAGTCTACCTTGAAGACTTACCAGAGTGATTGGGCGAGGACTAAGTGTCCTTATCTCAAGGGGAATAAGGTGAAGATACGGTCTTCTGAGTTAAATCTCAGCCACCCTAACCAGACGTACAGTTGTCACAGCAATTGGAACTGGTCGAACAAATCGCTGTCCTCTCCAAGTTACTGGTTCTATCTCTTACTTCTCTTTACTTACAGTTTGTCTTCGTGAAGTCATTGCATGCTTGCATTATCTATTTGACTTCACTGAGTGACTACTTGTTCAGATTGACTTCATACTATCTTCCATCCTGATCCTTACTGCCTAGCTGCTAATAGTCTTCGTGCTTTAACTTCATTGAATACTCGACTGTGGTTTGCCTAGTGTAGTCTACCTTCCGCTACATGTAAATAGGGTCATTTCTATTGTTTGTCTTCGAAACTCCCATGTTTTGAAGACTTTCATAAAAATCGCCTATTCACCCCCCTCTAGTCGATATCCAGCTCTTTCAATTGGTATCAGAGCAAGGTACTCCCTTGTTCTGTGTGATTCGGTTTAACCACCTGGAGTGTTAGCTATGTCGACTGCAGGGATAATCAAAGTCTCTGCTGCGTGCCCCATCTTTGATGGCACTGAATACCCCTACTGGAAGAATAAGATGCGCATGCACCTTGAAGCCATTGATGTCGATCTGTGGTATGCCGTCAAGAACGACGTTCCCAAGATCGGTGAAGGTGTCACCCTTGCTGATGTCAAGAAGTTCGTTCAACTGGATTCTACTACCAAGAACATCATCTGTGGTCATCTGACCAAAGGACAATATGGCCGTGTGAGTGCTCTGGAAACATCGAAGCTAGTCTGGGACTGGCTCTCCAAGGTCAACAAAGGCGTCTCAACTCAGAGAGATCAAAGGATCAGTGTCCTTTGCAACCTCTTCAACCGCTTCAAGAGACATGACAATGAGAACGTCCAGCTCACATTTGATCGCCTCACTGATATCACAAAGCACTCGTCGCCACTGAGATCACGAAGCATGAAATAGTCAAGACACTTCTGAGATCACTTGACAGCTTGTTTGACACCCTAGCGCCGATGATTCAAGAACGCCCTGACTTCAAGACTCTCGATCTGTATGACATACTTGAGAGGCTCAACACACATGAGTTTCAGCTATCTGAGAAATGAGATATCTATGGCCCCAACTATGGCCGAACTCGTGCTTTGAAGGCAAAGTTGTTTCCTCATCTGAAGAAGAATCTGATTGCAGTTCTGGTGATCTTGAAGACATTGGAAAGGAGCTTGCTATGCTTGTGAAGAAGTTCCAGAAATTCACTAAGAAGAAAGGCTTCAGAAAGTCTTCATGATCCAGCTCAAGAAATGATGAAGCTTCCACCCATGACCACAGGAAGAGAACATGCCACAAGTGCAAGAAACCTGGTCACTACATCTCTGAGTGTCCACAATGGGACAATGAGAAGAAGAAGAAGAAGAAGAAGAGCAAGGAATATGATTCTGATGACAACAAGAAGAAGAAATCCTCAAAGTCTTCTTCCAAGTCTTCTTCGAAGTCTTCATCACACAAGAAGAGTTCATCTAGCAAGGCTCGTGCTTTTGTTGGCAAGGAGATGGATTCAGAGGAGGAGTCTGCTTCTGAGGAGGCGGAGGTGGAGTCTGAGGAGGAGTCCGACTCTGGCGTTGCAAGTCTAGCTCTAGCTACAGCCTACGTTGCCAAGTCCATCTTCAACACAGAAGACAATGGCTCCGTCACCAACGCTGATGATAATGACAAAGACGACTCTGCTCCCACCTACTGCTTCATGGCACGTGGTGCCAAGGTAAAATCACGCGATGCTTATTTTCAAACATCAAGTGAAGATGACTCTGATTGTGAATCCAAACCTAGCTACAAAACACTTCCTAAAATTGCAGCTGAACAACAGAAAGCTATGGAACATATTCAAAAACTGTTAGACAAAAGCGATGACCTGTTGGACGCAGAAATGACCCGATCTCATTCCTTAATTGAAGACATCAAAAATCTTCATGTTAAGTACGAGTAACTTGAAAGTCATCATGAAACGCTCTCAACAACTCATGAAAAGCTTTCCTACGATTATCTTCAAAGGAAGCAAGATCTTGAGAAATTGAGAACGATTCATGAAGATCTTCAAAAGAAGAACGAGTCACTTCGCGCTCAACAGATCAGTCCCGCTCAGGAAGGATTTGAACCACCATGTCTAAAATGCATTGAGCGTGATAATGCTACCTCTGTTGCTGAATGTTCTACTGCTGCTACTGTTGCAATATCTTCAACTGTTGATGTGGTAACTAACCCCTCTGCTGAGGATAGCACTACTATTGCTGATGAAAATGCTAGGTTGAAGACACTGCTTGAGACAGGGATGTACAAAAGTCTCAAAGGGCATCAAACATTATGTGGTGTCCTCAAAAAGCAGATTCTGAACCGAAACCCTAGGAAAGAGGGTGTTGGGTTCGAGAGGAAAATGAATGTTGATGGTTCTGACTGGAAGCCTGAGCAGTACCCCCAAACCACATGGGTTGCTGCAAAGGAACCTTCAGTAGATCCATCCACCTTATCTGGTTTCACTTGTGCTAACCCTATTATCATTGATGAATCCTTTGATGCAAACTATAAACTATTTAAGAATCAGAATGGCGAAGTGTTTGCCCGGTATATTGGTACTAACTGCAGGAATGGGCCACCTATGAAGAAGATATGGGTACCCAAAAGCTATCTTGAGAATCTTCCTATGAATGTCATCATGACACCACCTGGGAAGAAGACAAACCCCAGACCAAAGGCTTCATATGGTCCAAAGGCTTCATACAGACAAAGGACTCACCTGAGTCACCCTAACGCCAATGTTTTGCAGGGAAATCATACTCAGACCCATGAATATGAGCGTGTTTCCTCAAACCGCTATGTTCATAGAACAAAGAACTTTTCTGCTTATTCTCATGAGTATTATTCACCTCCTGCAAGGCTATTTGCTAGGGCTCCAAAGCCGAAGTTCTCAGATGCTTCACTTAGACTCATTGCTTCAAAGCCACCCCTAAAAATGTGGGTGGTTAAGAAAACTTAACTCTCTTTTGCAGGGAAAGGTCTCCAGCCGGAAATCGTAGGCGTCTGATGCTTATGCTAGGGACCTTAAACATCTTGTGGGGCGCAAGATAAAATGCCCAAATGGTCTTACTATGTATTTTGTCCCGGGATTTCTTGACACTCATCCTATCTATCCTAACCAAGATCTGAACTTCTATGTTCCACTTGTTCGTCAAATGTTTATGCTTCACAATTCCCTTGGTGAAGCCTATCCCCCTAACTGCACTGTTGGGTATGACACCAAAGTCTTCAGAATGGATTATGGATAGTGGATGCACTAACCACATGACTGGCGATCGAAGTCTACTGATGGATTCAACATTACATCCATCAGACAAGAGTCACATCACATTTGCTGACACTGGTAAAAGCAAGGTATTGGGTCTAGGTAGAGTTGCAATATCAAGGGATCAGCACATGGATAAAGTGATGCTTGTTGAATCCCTTGGTTTCAAGTTAATGTCTGTCTCAATGCTTTGTGACTTAAACATGATTGTGCTATTTGGAAAATATCGTTGCCTTGTTCTAATGGAATCTGACAAGTCTCTAGTCTTTAAAGGGTATCGGAAAGATGATCTGTATATGGTAGATTTCTCAACAGGACCACAGATGGCCGTATGTCTTCTAGCAAAAGCTTGAGAATGCTGGCTTAGGCATCAAACGCTAGGGCATGCTGGCATGATGAACTTGCACACTCTCGCGAAGAAGAAACACGTCGTAGGCATCGAGGGCGTCAAGTTCAAGAAGGATCATCTGTGTGGTGCCTGCGAAGCTGGAAAGATGACTAGGGCCAAGCATCCCTTGAAGACAATCATGACTACATCTCAAGCCTTCGAGCTGCTACACATGGAATTATTTGGCCCTACTCACTACTCTACTCTTAATACCACTGCTTGCCTATATGGTTTCGTCAGTGTTGATGATTATTCAAGATATACTTGGGTGCATATAATCCTCTACAAGAATGAAGTGCAGGATGTCTTCAGACACTTTGCCAACCGTGCCATGATGAACTATGGCGTCAAGATCAAGCATATGAGAAGTGACAACAACACAGAGTTCAAGAACACTAGCCTTGACCTTTATCTGGATACTTTGGGCATCACTCATGAGTTCTCTGCTTCGTACACACCTCAGCAGAATGGCATCATGGAGCGCAAGAACAAAACCCTTATCAAGATGGCTCGAACGATGCTTGATGAGTATAAGACTCCAAGGAAGTTCTGGCCTGCAGCCATTGATACTGCATGCCACATCATCAACCGTGTTTATCTTCAGAAACTTCTGAAGAATACATCCTATGTACTTCTAACTAGTAAGAAGCCAAATGTTAGTTACTTCAGAGTATTTGGTGCTAGGTGCTGGATCGAGGATCCACATCACACTTCAAAATTTGCACCGAAAGCACATGAAGGTTTTTTGCTTGGTTATGGAAAGGATTCACACTCCTATAGAGTCTTCAACCTCTTTCACTATAAAGTGGTTGAAACTGTGGATGTGCGGATCGATGAAACTAACAACTCGCAAAGAGATACCTGCCAAATGTGCTAGATGAAGTACCTCCTAGTGAATCAATCAAGCAAATGGGAACTGGAGAGATAATACCTTCTGAGGCTCAGACTGAAGAGGAACTTATCATTTCTGCACCTAATCAACCTAAAGATAATGCTCAGCCTGAAGACAACCCTCCAAATGATGACATTGATCAGCAAGAGCAAAATCTTCATCTAGTTCATCCTTGTGTTGCAAATGAAGTACAGATTGAGAAGATAATAGATAGCATCAATGCACCTGGTCCACTCACTCGTTCAAGGGAAACACAGCTAGCAAGTTTCTGTGGGCACTTTGCATTTGTCTCAATCTCTAAACCCAAGAAAGTTGCTGAAGCCTTCATGGAACCTGAATGGATTCAAGCTATGCAAGAAGAGCTTCAGTAGTTCGAGCTAAACAATGTGTGGGAATTGGTCAAGCATCCTGATCCTCGTAAGCACAATATCATTGGCACCAAATGGATATATCACAACAAGCAAGATGAGCATGGTCAAGTTGTCAGAAACAAGGCTCGTCTCATTGCTCAAGGATACACTCAAGTTGAAGGGATTGACTTCGATGAAACATTTGCTCCGGTGGCCAGGCTTGAAGCCATTCGCATACTGGTAGCCTATGCAAACCATCACAACATCCTTCTGTATCAAATGGATGTGAAGAGTGACTTTCTCAGTGGAAAGATTGAAGAAGAAGTATATGTTGCAAAACCTCCTGGATTTGAAGATCCAAAAGATCCTGATATGGTATACAAGCTCAACAAGGCATTGTATGGCCTGAAACAAGCCCCTCGTGCATGGTATGACACACTCAAAGATTTCCTGAAGAGCAAAGTCTTCAAACATGGTTTACTAGATCCCATACTCTTCACGAAGACATATGATGGTGAACTGTTTGTGTGCCAAATCTACGTGGATGACATTATCTTCGGCTACACTGACAAGAAATACAGTGATGAGTTTGGTCACATGATGCAAGAGCAATATCAGATGTCCATGATGGGCGAGCTAAAGTTCTTCCTCGGTCTCCAAATCCGTCAGCAACACAACGACATCTTTATATCTCAAGAAAAATACCTCAAAGATTGCCTGAAGAAGTTTGGAATGCAAGACTGCAAAGGATACACGATGCCAATGCCAACCAAAAGTCATCTAAGTCCCGACGCTAATGGTAAAGAGTTCGATCAAAAGGTATACCACTCCATGATTGGTTCTTTACTTTATTTATGTGCATCTAGGCCAGATATAATGCTTAGTGTTTGCATGTGTGCCCGATTCCAAGCGGCACCAAAGGAATCACATCACTTAGCTATGAAGCGAATTCTTCGATATTTGGCTTACACCCCAACACTAGGATTATGGTATCCAAAGGGCTCAGAGTTTGATCTAGTTGGATTCTAAGATGCTGATTATGCCGGTGACAAGGTTGATCGCAAGTCCACATCAGGCACATGTCACTTTCTGGGACGATCACTTGTCTATTGGTCTTCAAAGAAGCAGAACTGTGTATCTCTCTCCACTGTTGAATATGAATACATTGCTGCTGGATCTTGCTGTGCTCAGCTTCTCTGGATGAAGCAAACTCTCAAGGACTATGATGTTCACCTAAAGCATGTGCCACTCTACTGCGACAATGAAAGCGCCATCAAGATTGCCAACAACCCAGTTCAGCACTCGAAGACAAAGCACATTGAAATTCATCATCACTTTCTCAGAGATTATGTCATGAAGGAAGATATTGATATCATTCACGTTAACACTGAAGAGCAATTGGCAGATATCTTCACAAAGCCCTTGGATGAGAAAATGTTTTTCAAGTTGCGGTGTGAGCTAAATATCTTGGAATCCTCAAATGTCTTGTGATTGGACACACATCCTAACACTTATGCATATTGATGACTTAGATGTGCAACACATGAAGTAATGTATATCTTCAATCAATGAAGACATACACTCTAAGTGTGAATACATTAATGTGGAATTCGACTTCGGAGCGCCACAATAATTGTGCGCCGTGTCTGGGTCTAATACTTCCTATACGGTGGGTAACGCCACCACCAAACTTTTGTTTGAAGTATTTTTCTTGGCGTTATAATTGCAAAGTCTTCGCATTTGATTTGTCTTCATCTTTGACTTAAGTTCATAATTATCTTCACCTTGTTGATTTGGTCTTATACTAGGATATATACATATTTGTGTTCTGTCCTCTACAACATTCACTTATATCTATGACTTCTTGCTTGAATATTTTGATCTAAGTGAATGTGATTGGACCCTCACCTCTTCTATGCTTCTACCTCAAATTCTATCTATCCAAGTCATATGCATTCTATTGAAACCGTCGAATGTCTTCTCTGCGTCCTTGTCAGCAGAAGATACAGAGACAAGAATCATAGTATCTGTTTTTAATGCTATATCCTTATTGCCTGAAACCTGGAGAAGCCGGAACGACCACCCCGACAGTCCAGGCGTGCGTGGGAACCTGGAACAACTTCCAATGTGTTGCATGTTTGCCACGTGCCCTTCAGATGTGAACTGCCAGGGGCACCTGCATAATTGCGTTGTGCCATCCCTTTCCTTATAAATACACATCACATCATGGTCAAAATCCTTCTCCCACCTCGCCACCTCGCACAAACCCTAGTGCCACCGCTAGCTCTCGCCGACACCGACGACGAAGCGCTTAGCTGCCGTGACCTCACCGACGCCGTCCTCACGCCGATCGCGGACCTCGTCTTCTCCGTCGCAGCCGTAGGTGTATTTCGTCGCCAAATTAGGGCACGGGAGATTGAACTGCTCAACCTCTGTCACGCCCAATATGCGACCCTATCCAAAAGGAACTAGAAGGTCCCACCAAGGATAGACCCGCATATTGAAACGCTTTTGCAAGGTGGATATCATTACATCAACATTACATAATATATGGGGATACATACAAGAGGCATACAATGCCACATGAATACAACATCACAATACATAAGAGCAACATCCGACTACGGATGAAACACAAACAGAAGCTCAAACGACATCCACCCTGCTAGCCCAGGCTGCCGACCTGGAACTTATCCCCTGATCGAAGAAGCAGAAGATCTCAACGCAAACAAGCATCGCTCTCGCATCATGATCATCGCATAACCTGTACCTGCAACTGTTGTTGTAGTAATCTGTGAGCCACGAGGACTCAGCAATCCCATTACCATGGGTATCAAGACTAGCAAAGCTTAAAAGGAAAGGAAGGGGTAAAGTGGTGAGGTTGCGGCAACGACTAAGCATATATGGTGGCTAACATACGCAAATAAGAGCGAGAAGAGAGCAAGCGGAACGGTCGTGAAGCTAGCATTGATCAAGAAGTGATCCTGAACTCCTACTTACGTCAAACATAACCCAGAAACCGTATTCACTTCCCAGACTCTGCCGAAAAGAGACCATCACGGCTACACACATGGTTGATGCGTTTTAATTCGGATCTGGTGTCAAGTTATCTACAACCGGACATTAACAAATTCCCATCTGCCTATAACCGCAGGCACGGCTTTCGAAAGATTATACCTTGCAGGGGTGTCCCAACTTAGCCCATGATAAGCTCTCGCGATCAATGAAGGATATACCTTCTCCCAGGAAGACCCGATCAGACTCGGAATCCCGGTTTACAAGACATTTCGACAATGGTAAAACAAGACCAGCAAGACCGCCTGATGCGCCGACAATCCCGATAGGAGCTGCACATATCTCGTTCTCAGGGCAACACCGGATGAGACAGGCTACGAGTAAAACCAGACCTCGAGTTTCCTCGAGGGGTCCCGCAGGCGGCTCGGTTCGGACCAACACTTAGACAAGCACTGGCCCGGGGGGCTAAAATAAAGATGACCCTCGGGCTCCAGAAACCCAAGGGAAAAAGGGCTAGGTGAGGCAAATGGTAAAACCAAAGTTGGGCCTTGCTGGAGGAGTTTTATTCAAAGCGAACTGTCAAGGGGGCCCATAAATCACCCAACCGCGTAAGGAACGCAAAAATCCGGGAACATAACACCGGTATGACGGAAACTAGGGCGGCAAGAGTGGAACAAAACACCAGGCATAAGGCCGAGTCTTCCACCCTTTACCAAGTATATAGATGCATTAATAATATAAGAGATATTGTGATATCCCAACAAAATCCTGTACACCATGGAGCAATGTTCAACTTCACCTAAAACTAATAACGCTATAAGAGGGGCTGAGCAAAAGCGGTAACATAGCCAAACAACGGTTTGCTAGGAAGGGTGTCAAAGGTTAGAGGTTCATGGCAATTTGGGGAGGCTTGAAGAACAGGTGATGGGAAACACAGCATAGCGATAGAACGAAACAACTAGCATAGCAATGATAGTAGTGAGATCCAGGGTAGCGGTCATATTGCCTGAAATCCCGCTAGGAAGAAGAACGAGTCCATGAAGAAGACAGACGGGAGTAGTCGAACGAATCCTCACAATCGCAACATTACCGGAACTAAGAAGCAACACCGGAAAGAAACAAACAACATGGTAAATGCACAAGCATAAACATGGCATGATGCACAAACAAGTATGATGCATGTCCGGTTTAATGAAGCATGGCATGGAAAGTGCAACAAACAATACTACAAGTTAAGTGGAGCTCAATATGCAACGAGTTGCATATTGACGAAACACCACATCAAATATTTAGTTCTCTCTTGTTTAGGTACACAACAATATTAAATGTTTTTAAACATGGCATGAGATGAAACATAAGTAAACTAACTATCTAGGCAAGTTTAAACGGGGCCGGAACAACAAAAAACAATTCCGGTAAGTCCCCATATGCATATTATGAATTTGGTACTGTTCTGCCTATTACATAGTTTTAAACTTGTTAAACAGGAAAATAAAGTGGACCATGTTAAACTAGGCATTTTTCCACCCCATTTACATATAAAGTTTAATAAAATCGGAGCAACGGTTATTTAGTTATGAAATAAAACATTTTAACATGGGATTTATGCAAAATTAAATAAACAACAAATTTAAACATTTTAAACATGGATGAAAGTGATAAATTATTACTCTACACAAAATTCTAAGCATTTTACATGTTTGAATCATTTTAAACCGATGCACGGTTAATTAGTTATTAAATGCATGAACATGGAGGGGTAATCTGTAAACATGCAATTTTTCTGGATAAGGTTAAATTCGCAGCAGGAAAAAAAACATGCATGGGCCAAATCTGCTGGGCCAACAACATACAGGAGAGGGCTGGGGGTGGCCTCAGCATGGGTTCTCGCCCAGTCGGTGAAGGCAGCAAGGCTGAGGGGCAGCTCACTGGGCCGGATCTGGAGGCAATGATGCGGTCAACGGGCGCTGCTGGTGCGCTCGTTCACCTCGCGTGGACGGAGCAGAAGGGGGCCGGGGCGACGCGAGCGAAGCAAAGCAGCACGGCAGGAGTCAGCGGGCGAGGAGGCAGGGCTCGTCCTCGTGAAGTAGGACGACGGCGGCGGCCTTGGCGCGTGGAGCAGCCGTCGGGGAAACGGGCGGAGACAGCGGATCTGAGGCGGAGGTCACCGGGTTCAGGGCACGGGCGCGGCGGAGCTCCTGCTACATGGCCTCCATGGCTGCTGCCTGGGTTCCTGGACAGGGAGAGAGAGAGGAAAAATGAGAGAGGAGGGGGAGAACGGGAAGGAGGAGGAAGGACAGGGAGGAGAAGGGAGGCGAGGCCTGCCTGAGAGTGCTGCTGTGGTGGCGCTCGACGGCTGCGGAAGGGCGGCTGCGCTCCGGTGGCTTGGACGCCGGCGATGTGACGCCGGGCGAGGACGATGGGGAACGAGGCAGGGCTCGGGCAGGAGAAGCCCTCCTGCTCGAGGGACATGGCCTCGAGTGGGACGGGGCGGCAGCAAGGTCTCTGGCTACCGGTGACGGCCTCCGACGGTGGTTGGCGCGAGGAGCAGCAGGGAGCTCGGGCGCTGGTGCGCGAGCAGAGGAGTCTCGGTGGGGATTTGGTCGGCTAGGGAAAACGAGGAAGGAAGGAGGCGCAGGTTGGTGGGTTTTGGATTGGAAGGAGACTGGTGGGATGGGGATCGAGGGGAGACGGCTGGCCTGTGGGTGGCTGCGAGATGGATCTGGGGAGATCCCGAGGCGGAAGGTGAGTGCGGCGGTGGCGGCAGGGACAAACTGCCTAGAAGTTAGGGTTTGATCCTATTTAGCAAGTGGGTGGACTATATATATATACAAAGGGGGATGATTTGGATCCTCCGATCACGATCGGGCGGTCTGAAATAAATGGGTTAGGGAGTCCAAAAGAGAAAACGGAGATATTTTATAGATGTTTGGGGATGATCCGGATCCATCAGTGATGACTGAGCGGTTTGGGTTCGGGGCAAGTTTCGGACGCGCGGGAGGGGTCTGTGTGTTGTGCAGAGGAACAAGGCGATCGCGTGCAAGTGGGTGGTTAGTCTCAGAATGATCAACGAAGACAAGCGGTCTGACAATTGGTCAAAAGAGACAAAGAGAGAATCGGCAACTACGAACGGATACAAGTTTTATGAAAACATATGGATGTGATGCACAAGATGCTATGAGATGAGATGCATGGCATGAACAAAATGCAAAACAAATGACAAAAAACCCAACCACGAAGAAAAATATCATATTGCATCTCCGGAAAAGGCAAGAGTTGGAGTTACGAATATGGAAAGTTGTATCCGGGGCGTTACAACACTCCACTACGAGAGGATCTCGTCCCGAGATCTAGGATGGCACCGGAGGGAAAACAGAAAGGGAAGAGAAGAGGTAAAACTAAGTTGCTTCTTCGACAAATGAGTGAAACCACGAACCTTGAGAGGTTGAGCAATATAAAAGAAAGAATACAACAGAGATGAACGAGATTGCAAACAATCTATTAGAAAAGAGGAACAAGGAACATTACGAGAACTTGAAGGTTGCAAAGACATGAATCAAGAGTTTAATGGACAAGATAGAATTCGAAACCACTCCGGTTAAAACAAGATGAGAGAGGAAGAATTCGGGCAGCACTCCGTTTGAACATGGAAGGAATATAATTTGAACTTGGCAAAATGAAAGCACTTGGATGAGACTCCGGTTAAAAGAGGAATGATAGACACAACACTCCGGTTAAGCGGATAAGCATGGAAAAGAACATGATCTTGACAAAACAAGATGATGAGTGAAGAGAACAACATCACAATGCCTTCGGAAGAAAGAATAGAAGATATATCATTGGAATAACAGAATAGAGAAGAAAATACAAATTTCTGCCACGAATGAGCTTGGAAAGCACCCTTCCAAGAAGGTTACAACGGGGTTGTTGGGAAAAACCAATAATGAAACAAATAAGCTTGTAGTGGGCTTATGGAAGACATCTCAAAATTATGAGGTGACAACCGGCCACTAACTGAAACAATTGCTTGCTTGAGATCAACGAAGAGATGAAAACTGCTTTCGCCGAGAGGATAGGAGAAAACTTGGATCATTGATAAGCACCACAAATAGCAACATTCCTTAGGGGAAGGCTTTAGGTGAAATCTATACCAAGATAACTCCAATGAAGAGATTGATGGATTGAGAAGAACTCATGCTCGAAGGACTTGATGGGTTTAACTACCTCATTCTTGACAACTGTTGAATCACGAAACATGAAAATTGTCAAGATTGATATAACACCACCTCAAAAGATAAGGTAGAAAGAATTGCGCTTTGGAATGCAAGATGAAGAATTCTTGAACTCCTCAAAACAAAACATGTGTTGAACACCATGTTTATTTTAGAGAATAGCTTGGCGGATCATAACTTCGAGAGAAATCTTGAAGAATTATTGAAGAATGAAAAGAATCCTTGACGAACCACCATGTAGAGCCTCTATGAAGAACTCCGGTAATGAAAGGATGATAGAAAGAAAGAGAAGTTGAAAACACAAGGTGAAGCCTTGCAATGATTTAGATGGAGCTTTGCGATGATATAACCGAGAAAACTTGGAACTCCGGAAACGAAAAGATGAAACATGTCGAACCGGGAAATGTGACATGATGAACTCCGGAAAGAAGAAACTAGATTACTTGGATGAAACAATAATAAGAATTACGTTATGCCTATCCTTCACCAATTTAAATTGATGACAAGCAACGGATTTGGCATACTACTTATTCTCGTAGAAAGGATTAAGAGGGATATAGCGTAAACTTGAGAAGGTATTGATGGAACCACCGGTGGGATTGAAACAACGAAAGAAAGAATGAATTGATACGATAACGAAGGAAGAGAAATCTTGAACGAACCACCGTAAGAATTGAAAATGAAAGTAGCAAAGGCACAGTTCGCCAGAAAAAATGAAGATACTTGAGGGGATTTAGGTACAAGAGAACAAAGAGGCCATGAACTGATTAGAGGATATTTGAACGATTAACCGGAAGAATTCGAGAACAAGAGCTGAACGCTGAGAATTAATAATTCTGAGATGATTGGCTCCGGAGAATGAAACTGAAAAGACTCCTGAATTACTCCGGATGGTGAAACGAATACTCACAATCGAAAACAATTATGAGAGGATGGCATCAAGCTTGAACCATGAATCTCTGGAAGAACGGTTAAAGATTTAAGAGGAAATCTTCTTCGGTCTTCAAAATTCGAGAATGACGATGAGAAACACCACCATGAATTGTTGAGGCACTCCGGAATGAAAATTGGAAAGGTTGAACCAACGATTAAAAGAATTTGAAAAATCTTGAAGAAAGACATTTGACTGATGATAATTCATCCTTACGTCAAACTTGGAAATGAATTTGAGAATGGCTCCGGGAAAATTAGAAGAGTCAGGTAAGATCCTGGAAAAAGACCTGTGGGTTAGGGCCCACTCGAAAGAACCATCGTTGAAGGATTGCTTGAAATAGAGATTGCACCATAGAATTAAATAGCTTGAATGAGAGAAAAACCTCGAAGTAACTCGAACGGATTAAGAATGGAAACATGATTCTTCTGAGATATCTTGAGCACTCTGGATAAGAATAGAGAGAGGTGAACAATTAAGAGGTGCAACGACATGGAAAAACATTTGAAACGAGGAAAGGGATATGATCAATACCGAAAGCTTGAATTGGATCCACCGGAAAAGAATACGAGAATGAAGAATGATGAACTTCAAACTATTGAGCATCTTCATGGGAAATCACCGGATAAGAACATTGACAGGAAAAGAATGGAGAAACTTCACATCCATAAGATGGATACTTGATTAAGATATATGAGTCCTTGAAGAAGAAAAGGGTGGGAGGGCGGGAAAACAAAGGCAACTTGGGGACGGATGAAACCGATACAGTTGAGAAAACTTAGAATTGATCTCGTGAATGTTGAAATGATTGGAACCACTTGAAGAGAAGCACACCGGTTGAAAAAGAATTAACATGAAGACCTCGATGATCAAGAAGGACTAGCACATAGCAATATGAGAACACCGTTTAGGAAAAAGGCATGGATTCAACATTTGACATTGAAGCAACTCGAATACCACAAATAAAACAAAGCAAAGGATTTGGCTTGCAGAATAAGCCGGAACAAACATATGATAGATCCCATATCGTATCATGTGTCTGTTGGAAAGATATTCTAGGAGCTACTTGAATTCCCACCTATAAAACTCCCGAAACTTTCTGGTTATGCAATCTGGTGTTGGGGATACAGGGGAAGCAATATATCTCACCCAAACTAACAATACCTACATCCAAGCTGTATCCATCCGTCAACACATAACCAAGAAACCTTGAGAAATTGTGTACCTCAACCTTCGAAAAGCATCCGTTATACGAGCTATGGCAATACTCCCGAAGTCCCGCCCCAGTACTGGGTGGCGTCGAGGTTATCTCACCAACAACTGCATAAAAGAGATTTTCGATGTCGGCAAAACTCAGGTATTCCAGAACTGCAACGATAAAATTGTGACGACAACACCTCGGAGCTCAACTCCCCGGGTCAATGCCACATAATAGACAGGAGGCACCAAGAACAATGTTCTCGTCACAAAACCATCGGAACGATTCCAAGGTACCCGCGTGATCCTAAATTTTTTTAGTGAAATTTGAGGAGAGAAAAGACAAAACATCTACGTCGAGAGTCCTCACCAGAGCGACGAAGGGGGCTGAGGAGTAAAAAGAATCTTACTCTCCGATATATATAATCATAAGACTCAAAATAGTTTTCTTCTAGACTCAACAACGGCCAACAATCAAGGGGGCTCCTATGGTCGATCGAGGCTCTGATTACCAACTTGTCACGCCCAATATGCGACCCTACCCAAAAGGAACTCGAAGGTCCCACCAAGGATAGACCCGCATATTGAAACGCTTTTGCAAGGTGGATATCATTACATCAACATTACATAATATATGGGGATACATACAAGAGGCATACAATGCCACATGAATACAACATCACAATACATAAGAGCAACATCCGACTACGGATGAAACACAAATAGAAGCTCAAACGACATCCACCCTGCTAGCCCAGGCTGCCGACCTGGAACTTATCCCCTGATCGAAGAAGCAGAAGAAGATCTCAATGCAAACAAGCATCGCTCTCCCGTCATGATCATCGCATAACCTGTACCTGCAACTATTGTTGTAGTAATCTGTGAGCCACGAGGACTCAGCAATCCCATTACCATGGGTATCAAGACTAGCAAAGCTTAAAAGGAAAGGAAGGGGTAAAGTGGTGAGGTTGCGGCAGCGACTAAGCATATATGGTGGCTAACATACGCAAATAAGAGCGAGAAGAGAGCAAGCGGAACGGTCGTGAAGCTAGCAATGATCAAGAAGTGATCCTGAACTCCTACTTACGTCAAACATAACCCAGAAACCGTGTTCACTTCCCGGACTCCACCGAAAAGAGACCATCACGGCTACACACACGGTTGATGCGTTTTAATTCGGATCTGGTGTCAAGTTATCTACAACCGGACATCATCAAATTCCCATCTGCCTATAACTGCAGGCATGGCTTTCGAAAGATTATACCCTGCAGGGGTGTCCCAACTTAGTCCATGATAAGCTCTCGCGATCAACGAAGGATATACCTTCTCCCAGGAAGACCCGATCAGACTCGGAATCCCGGTTTACAAGACATTTCGACAATGGTAAAACAAGACCAGCAAGACCGCCCGATGCGCCGACAATCCCGATAGGAGCTGCACATATCTCGTTCTCAGGGCAACACCGGATGAGACAGGCTACGAGTAAAACCAGACCTCGAGTTTCCC
>NC_057804.1:449248730-449449502 GCF_018294505.1 Triticum aestivum
ATGACTCTTGGGCTCCGGAAACCCAAGGGAAAAAGGGCTAGGTGAGGCAAATGGTAAAACCAAAGTTGGGCCTTGCTGGAGGAGTTTTATTCAAAGCGAACTGTCAAGGGGGTCCCATAAATCACCCACCCGCGGAAGGAACGCAAAAAACTGGGAACATAACACCGGTATGACGGAAACTAGGGCGGCAAGAGTGGAACAAAACACCAGGCATAAGGCCGAGTCTTCCACCCTTTACTAAATATATAGATGCATTAATAATATAAGAGATATTGTGATATCCCAACAAAATCCTGTACACCATGGAGCAATCTTCAACTTCACCTGCAACTAACAACGCTATAAGAGGGGCTGAGAAAAAGTGGTAACATAGCCAAACAACGGTTTGCTAGGAAGGGTGTCAAAGGTTAGAGGTTCATGGCAATTTGGGGAGGCTTGAAGAATAGGTGATGGGAAACGCAGCATAGCGATAGAACGAAACAACTAGCATAGCAATGATAGTAGTGAGATCCAGGGTAGCGGTCATCTTGCCTGAAATCCCGCTAGGAAGAAGAACGAGTCCATGAAGAAGACGGACGGGAGTAGTCGAACGAATCCTCACAATCGCAACATTACCGGAACTAAGAAGCAACACCGGAAAGAAACAAACAACATGGTAAATGCACAAGCATAAACATGGCATGATGCACAAACAAGTATGATGCATGTCCGGTTTAATGAAGCATGGCATGGCAAGTGCAACAAACAATACTACAAGTTAAGTGGAGCTCAATATGCAACGAGTTGCATATTGACGAAACACCACATCAAATATTTAGTTCTCTCTTGTTTAGGTACACAACAATATTAAATGTTTTTAAACATGGCATGATATGAAACATAAGTAAACTAACTATCTAGGCAAGTTTAAATGGGGCCGGAACAACAAACAACAATTCTGGTAAGTCCCCATATGCATATTATGAATTTGGTACTGTTCTGCCTATTACATAGTTTTAAAGTTGTTAAACAGGAAAATAAAGTGGACCATGTTAAACTAGGCATTTTCCCACCCCATTTACATATAAAGTTTAATAAAATCGAAGCAACGGTTATTTAGTTATGAAATAAAACATTTTAACATGGCATTTATGCAAAATTAAATAAACAACAAATTTAAACATTTTAAACATGGATGAAAGTGATAAATTATTACTCTACACAAAATTCTAAGCATTTTACATGTTTGAATCATTTTAAACCGATGCACGGTTAATTAGTTATTAAATGCATGAACATGGAGGGGTAATCTGTAAACATGCAGTTTTTTTGGATAAGGTTAAATTCGCAGCAGGAAAAAAAACATGCATGGGCCAAATCTGCTGGGCCAACAGCATACAGGAGAGGGCTGGGTGTGGCCTCACCATGGGCTCTGGCCCAGTCGGTGAAGGCAGCAAGCCTGAGGGGCGGCTCACTTGGCCGGATCTGGAGGCAACGATGCGGTCAACGGGCGCTGCTGGTGCGCTCGTTCACCTTGCGTGGACGGAGCAGAAGGGGGCCGGGGCGACGCGAGCGAAGCAGAGCAGCACGGCAGGAGTCAGCAGGCGAGGAGGCAGGGCTCGTCCTCGTGAAGTAGGACGATGGCGGCGGCCTTGGCGCGTGGAGCAGCCGTCGGGGAAACGGGCGGAGACAGCGGCTCTGAGGCGGAGGTCACCGGATTCAGGGCACGGGCGCGGCGGAGCTCCTACTACATGGCCTCCATGGCTGCTGCTTGGGTTCCTGGACAGGGAGAGAGAGAGGGAAAATGAGAGAGGAGGGGGAGAACGGGAAGGAGGAGGAAGGACAGGGAGGAGAAGGGAGGCGAGGCCGGCCTGAGAGTGCTGTTATGGTGGCGCCCGACGGCTGCGGAAGGGCGGCTGCACTCCGGTGGCTTGGACGCTGGCGACGTGATACCGAGCGAGGACGATGGGGAATGAGGCAAGGCTCGGGCAGGAGAAGCCCTCCTGCTCGAGGGTCTTGGCCTCGAGTGCGATGGGGCGGCAGCAAGGTCTCTGGCTACCGGTGACGGCCTCCGGTGGTGGTTGGCGCGAGGAGCAGCAGGGAGCTCGGGCGCTGGTGCGTGAGCAGAGGAGTCTCGGTGGGGATTTGGCTGGCTAGGGAATACGAGGAAGGAAGGAGGCGCAGGTTGGTGGGTTTTGGATCGGAAGGAGACTGGTGGGATGGGGATCGAGGGGAGACGGCTGGCCTGTGGGTGGCTGTGAGATGGATCCGGGGAGATCCCGAGGCGGAAGGTGAGTGCGGCAGCGGCGGCAGGGACAAACTGCCTATAAGTTAGGGTTTGATCCTATTTAGCAAGTGGGTGGACTATATATATACAAAGGGGGATGATTTGGATCCTCCGATCACGATCGGGCGGTCCGAAATAAATGGGTTAGGGAGTCCAAAAGAGAAAACGGAGATATTTTATAGATGTTTGGGGATGATCTGGATCCATCGGTGATGACTGAGCGGTTCGGGTTCGGGGCAAGTTTCGGACGCGCGGGAGGGGTCTGTGTGTTGTGCAGAGGAACAAGGCGATCGCGTGCAAGTGGGTGGTTAGTCTCAGAACGATCAATGAAGACAAGCGGTCTGACAATTGGTCAAAAGAGACAAAGAGAGAATCGGCAACTACGAACGGATGCAAGTTTTATGAAAACATATGGATGTGATGCACAAGATGCTATGAGATGAGATGCATGGCATGAACAAAATGCAAAACAAACGACAAAAAACCCAACCACGAAGAAAAATATCATATCGCATCTCCGGAAAAGGCAAGAGTTGGAGTTACGAATATGGAAAGTTGTATCCGGGGCGTTACAACCTCCTACTCCGTTCCGTCTAGCAGTTCTTCATGTGGTAATTAAAACTCACTTTTTACTGTCTTTTTGATCTGATAGACTCATCGTTCTTCACCAAAAGTGGTTTCTATGTCTATCTGATGAATCTATCATGTTCTGCATCTCATATCATGCTTTGTCTATTCACTTATGGTTCACTACAAGTTAGATTCCTCACTTGTACCTATTCTTGGATTTGTACAAATCTGGAACCAACTCACAACAAATAAGTGAACATCTTCGCGTTATGAGGTCAATGTCTTCAAACTGATTTATCTTCAAAATCCTCTGAGAATGTATATGACCTCTTCCCCTTCCCTCGCATCTCCAATGCTGTCACAGGTACATGTCCGCGGGAGAATCTCTTGGTTCTCATAGTCTACATTCATTTGCAGAATTCTTACAGCTTCACATCAATTCACCTGAAGCCAGTTCTTGTCTGACCAGCAGACGAAAGCCCTTGCAAGTTCTGAAGCCATCCAGTTTAAGCTTCAAGGCAATGATAAGTCAGCTAGAAAGGGCGTCAGACAGCGCCACGAAAATACATCCAAAGATTTGCCACCAGATCTGCATGAAATGTACAAGACAGACCCTGAAGAAACCTATGGTGAACGCAAAACTCGTACCCAATGGATTCGAAGATGTTGAGCTAAAGAATGGTTTAAGTATAGATTTGTCACTGATGAGTATGCTGAGAAGAATGCCATCAAGCAGCCCTGGGGAGATATATTATACAAAAATCTTCAACCCCAGTCCCTGTCTGAAGCTATTGATCAAGGCTTCTATCCGTGCATGGTTCGCGGACCACAGCCAGAGAATGCTGACCCATCTTCTCTGCTATGGTGTCGAGAAGACAATCTGTTCAAGCACAACTTCAAGTTTGCCAAAGATTCTGCTGTGAAGAACAAGAAGGCATTTGGACTTGACTTCAACCCCGGTCCATCTACTCCTCGGGATGATGGCACCCATGAAGCAAATGAAAACAGAATCGGCCCCTTCTACAACCTCGAAGGCCTCATCACTCACATTGTAGTCCAAGGTGCTAATGTGGATCACTCAGCTGATGACGCAGATTTTGATGAAGTGCCAGCTCCTCCTAAGCCACAGAAGTAGAACAAACCTAAGGTTTCAAAACCCTCTGCTGCACCAAAAGCTTCACGTGTGAAGCCACTGACCACTGCTCCTCCTGCACCAAGTACTAATTCTGAAGATTTATCTCGAGTCTCCAAGAAGAAAGAGAATCCCCAGAAGAAAATTGTCAAGAATTCTGGTCAAGCACTGACCCCAGCTGTCGTGCTGCGAGAGGAGAATGAAGCTATTGATCTATCAACCGACGATGAGTGTGGTGATGATGCCCTTGAGCAGCTAATTAAGAGCAAACAAGAGGCGGAGATCTTCAACGATTTTCCGCTTTTCGATGTGGGCATCCTGAACAATTTCATTGATGAGTGGTTTGACAACCCAATCCTCAGTTTTGATGATCTTCAGCTCCCAATTGGCATCAGCGTCGCCTTCCAAGGTGCCATTGCTCCTGAGCTGGCTCTGGCTCAGAAAATTGTTGAACTGAAGAACAAAATTGATATGAGAAAGCCCAGTTCAAGAAGCACATGGCCGAGCTCAGTGTGGCTGATGTTCAAAACTTCAAGCTGATGTTGCATGACCTCAAGGAGGCATTTCACAAGAAACGTGAAGAGGCCAAAGGTTCACGCGAGCGTTTGAAAAACCTCACTGCCAAATGTGTTCAAGCTTACAATGAAGCTGAAAAGCGCAAGGCACTTGGGCATCCTGGCATAGACCCCAAGATGGCTGCCAAAAAGAAGAAGCCTGCCGTGGCACAAGCTGAAGCATCAGGGCGGGAAGCACCTCGCATTGTCTTCCCTGCCAGCATGACAGGCTCGAAGCCTAAGGTCCCCACAGCGGCTTTGGAACTGAAGAAAACAAGGGCAGCTAAAGCCGAAGCCAGAAAGCGCAAGTCCAAGAACACCACTGACGATGCTCCACCGACCAAGAAGAGAAAGATAAAGAAGAAAGATCGAGCTGCTCGCATAGAGCCCCTTGTTCTCGAGCCCATCTATTTTGCTTGTCCGGCATCCCAAAACCAAGAGTGTCAGATAATAGTTCATGAGCCTGCTTCCACAGAGGCTCCTGAAGCTGAAGAAGTTCCAGCTGTGAATCCCATCACAGCTGAAGACATTGATCCCCAAGACAATGTAAAAGATGATTAAGTCCTTCCTTAGATCGAGCACCAAATGGTATCATCGCTTGTTCTCATGAACAGCGAACTCATCAGCATTGGTCGTCCTTTGACGCCAATCACTCAGGATGCTTCATGGGCTGATCACCCACAACAAGACACCCCAAGTCAAGTATCTCCAAGTACTCCCCCACCTCAAGTCACCACTCTAGTGCTTGATGATGACGACTATGTGGTCCAGCCAACTCCCTCTCCATAAGCGTCGCCCGCATTTCACAGGCTTCGCAAAGGACCAAGGCCACAAGTCGCTCCATCGAGCGTTCTAGAAGGAGAAGTGCAAGACAATTCAGTTGCACGACAAGTGTTTCCTGAAGCCACTCCCACTATGAACATCTCTGAATCTGAAGCCAAAGCTGCTGAAGATACACCGGCTGCATCAGCCGCAGAACCACAAGAAACCCGTGAATAAGAAGAAGAACGTGTTGCCACACCCCCTACCAACCAAGAAGATGTTCTCGAGGAGAATGTGTCGAACCCTCCAGCTACTCAAGTGAAGGCTGAAAATACTGAGGCGGCCACAAACAACACTACTGAAGCTAATGACTTTGTCAGGGCTGAAGCTAATGTGGCACCTACAGTAAATACGGTGTCTGAAGCCAATGCTGCACCTACCGCCAATGTGCAGTCTGAAGACCTTGTCAATGCTTCTGCTCCTGTACCGCCACCAAGGCCTCACACCATTGAGCAAGCATTTTATCAAGGCGAGCTTGTCACTATTCATTGGCCCATTCTGGTTCCTCCACCTGCTGCCGGGCCACAATTTGATTATCATGTGGAGCACAGGCCTCAAATCCAGAAGCCAAAACCGAGGCTGCCAAGGTTTCCAGGTACTGCATCTGCGCCAGGATCATTCAACGCTAATGGCTTCATAGCAGACAACACCTTCTTTGATAGCGCCAAGAACCCATATTCCAAGCCAAGAATATCATCTGATCGGTTCTGGAGTTATCAATAGTGCAGTTACTATTCATGCATACTATACAATCAGGGGTGCATCTTTCCCCATATGTGTCTAGACTGCGAAGCCATTGCGGGCCTGCCTTGCTTAGAAGAAGCCCTCGACTGTTTCAGAGATGCAGGTCTTCTACAATTTGTGACTGATAAAGAAAATTGGAATGAAGAACTTCTGCTGTAATTCTATGCAACTCTTCACATTCGCGTTACAACAGGGATCTGAGGACATGGGTCCTTGAGTGGATGACAGGCAATGTACATCATGAAGCCAAAGCTCTTGACATCATTGAGCTTACTGGCCTGCTCACTCCAGGTGAACTCTATGAGCCTGGTTGTCAGCTTCACCGCAATGCCTTGGAGAGCATCTTTCAGAAGCCTGAGCCCAATATGAGCCAAATGCTGAGCATGATGAAGCCACTGCCACATGATGCTGAATTTCCAAAGGAATTCTTTGTTGAAGACCTAGAATATCTGCCCCGCACAATCTATCATATTATAAGGCGAACTCTATGGCCCGTCAAAGGACATTCTTCTTCAGCAAAGCTTGAAGGCTCAATGAAGACATTGGTTTTCTATATACTCAATGGCATTAGCTTCAGTGCTCAAGACTTCTTCATCAGGCAATTGGCTGCATCTAGCTCTGATTTATTTGGTCTGAAGTTTTATGCTCCATGGGTTATGCGCCTCATCAAGCTTCATTCTGCTATCAACTATCACCCATCTGCGCGCAACCATCTGATATTCTTGCCAGAGGTTGATATGTCTGTCGAAGCCATATACCCAGAGCCTGCCAAGGAGCCAATTTATCTCCACAACACCGATCATCAAAGCTTCACTCAGCCCATTGAAGGAGTTCTTGCTGCAACTCGTGTTTATCCTCTGGCTGGATGTACACGTGCACCTCATCGTGCCTATATTGAAGCCACTGAAAGCACAATTGCTCGAAGGCCTCGGAAGAGATCTCATGTTCTCAATGACCGAGAGCTTCTCGTCGCCCTGCATCAAAAACATGATAAGCATCATAACTGGCTAAAGCGTCAAATGCAAAGCCTCTTGGTGGATGTTAATCGCATTCGAAATCTTGCCACCAAGAATGTGTTTGTCGCTCATGAAACCTGTCGGAGGTCATGGAAGAGTCTGACATTGCTCAATGTTGAAGCTGATCTTTGAAACGATAGCTTCACAGAGAGATTCAAGTTTGATACCACTCCTCCCAGGAACGCTATCTTGCGTCGGACTCCATCACTCGAAGATTTTGAGTACTCCTCCTCTGCGGCAACTATTAATGCCAGAGTCATTGATGACGATGATGATGCTACTTCACCACCTCCAACTTTGGCGCGTATCAACACTGCACCAAGTTCGTCTGCACCACCGAACCTCAATGTTGACCCTGCTGCTTCACCTACTCCTCATGGGAACGAGTAGATGCTCTATGTCTTCAAACCTTTTTGGTCCTTACTGACAAAAGGGGGAGAAGCATATGAGTTGATAGTCTTCAAGCGGGTCCATATGGGTGGTTGCTATACTTTTGCCAAGTGCTTACAACTCTTGCTTTTGAAACATTTGGTTCTTTGAGTTGTAACACTTAAACTTGATGGTCGTCTGCTACTTTTCCTGCTATTCTGTGATGCGACGATAAATTCCGCATGTGCGATGATAAATCCCGCATGAAGTCATCTTGCAGACGTCCATTTTTCATTATGCATGTCATTATCCTAGTTATATTTTTTATGCATGATGTATTGTCTTCATAAGTTGAAGAGGATCTCCACAAGTACAACCTGCCATGTGCATTTGCATTCCAAAGCAAAACCTTTATATGCACATCTTCAGGGGGAGCCTTTTACCACTTACGAAGACAATATCTTAATCCTTTACAATTTCACATACTTTTATCCCCGTTGAAAACTTCAACCAGTTTGTCATCAATCATGAAAAAGGGGGAGATTGTAAGTGCATCTAGTGCCACCCCTAGTTAGTTTTGGAGTATTGATGACAAACCTGGTTGAGGGACTAATGTGTTTGTGAGAATTGCAAGATAACACAGGTAGTAGTCCCTCATTGATTCGGTTTACCTACCGGAGATGACCCCTAAAAATGTGTGAAGACATTGAAGACAATGGTGGTCTGTGAAGCTATTCACAGTGAAGTGTATGACATGAGAAGACATCGCATGAAGACTATGGAGCGCGAAGACTTAGTTGCTTCGTTGTTTCCTTTTCTTCTTTGTTGAGTCATAGGAACCACCGCACTGTTAAGTGGGGTCCAAGTGAACAAAGTCAGAGTGACTAAAGTGATGCTCAACCAAATCCTATGTCTTCAAGCGAAGACAATGAGTGCAAATCTTATCCAGAGTCGGATGAGTCAGCTTTACTTGTAGCCCAAGTCAAGCTGCCGCGTGTGTTTGAAATCTGACTGTTGGAACACATGTCAGTTCCTTAGTGACCAAGGGTCATTTCGGACAAATCAGGTTGGGTTGCCTAGTGGCTATAAATAGCCCATCCCCTACACCATAAATTGGTGGCTGCTCAGAGTTAGTGCATGACTTTTGTTGTTTGAGAGCAACCCACCTCCGAACCCTTTGAGAGAGAATCCTTGCAAGGACAAAGCCCAAACTACCCAGAGCCCAAAGAGTGTTTGGCATCACTGAAGTCTTTTCTGTCTGCGTGATCTGAAGACTTGTTACACTTGAGGACTGTGAATCCTCCAGTCGGTTAGGCGTCGTGTTCTGAGCATCCAAGAGTCATTGTGGATTGCCGGTGAACGAAGTCTGTGAAGGTTTGGAAGTCTACCTTGAAGACTAACCAGAGTGATTGGGCGAGGACTAAGTGTCCTTAGCTCAAGGGGAATAAGGTGAAGACGCGGTCTTCTGAGTTAAATCTTAGCCTCCCTAACCAGACGTATAGTTGTCACAGCAACTGGAACTGGTCGAACAAATCACTGGCCTCTCCAAGCTACTGGTTCTAGCTCTTACTTCTCTTTACTTATAGTTTGTCTTCGTGAAGTCATTGCCTGCTTGCATTATCTGTTTGACTTCACCGAGTGACTACTTGTTCGGATTGGCTTCATACTATCTTCCATCCTGATCCTTACTGCCTAGCTGCTAATAGTCTTCGTGCTTTCACTTCACTGAATACTCGACTATGGTTCGCCTAGTGTAGTCTACCTTCCGCTGCATATAAATAGGGTCATTTCTATTGTTTGTCTTTAAAACTCCCATGTTTTGAAGACTTCCATAAAAATTGCCTATTCACCGCCCTCTAGTCAATATCCAGCTCTTTCAAAACTTAATACTGTAGATGCAGGCAGGAGTCAGTCGATGTGTGGAGTAATAGTAGTAGATGCAGAATCGTTTCGATCTACTTGTTGTGGACGTGATGCCTATATATATGATCATGCCTATATACTCTCATAACTATGCACTTTTCTATCAATTGCTCGATAGTAATTTGTTCACCCACCATAATACTTATGCTATCCTGAGAGAAGCCACTAGTGAAACCTATGGCCATCGAGTCTATATTTTATCATACAAGTTTCCATCTACTTTTATTTGCATCTTTTACTTTCCAATCTATATCATAAAAATACCAAAAATATTTATCTTATCTTATTATCTCTATTAGATCTCACTTCTGCAAGTTACCGTGAAGGGATTGACAACCCCTTTATCGCGTTGGTTGCGAGGTTCTTGTTTGTTTGTCTAGGTGCGTGGGACTTTTGAGGAGCCTCCTACTGGATTGATACCTTGGTTCTCAAAAACTGAGGGAAAATACTTACGCTACTTTGCTGCATCATCCTTTCCTCTTCAAGGGAAAACCAACGCAGTGCTCAAGAGGTAGCAGTCTCCCTTGCGCGGGTCTCCACTTTATGCTCGCCGAACTCCATTGGAGCGCCGCTAGACATCCCCTCTCTATGTGTTGTCGTGGGTGTGCTTGTTGTGTTGTGGGCCACGAGAATTAAAGGGGAAGCTGGACGGCCTTGTCGTGGAATTGTCACGTCAGATGTCCTCGTGAAAGGACTTAGTTGTGGAGCCATCCCAACTAGGAAGCTTGAAGGGGGTAAATCGGGACAAAGGACACGAGAGGGTTTATACTAGTTCGTCCCCTTACGGTGAAGGTAAGGCCTACGTCTAGTTGGGTTGGTATTGATGTTTCGATAACCGGGGAGCGAGACACACTATGCCTGGCTCTCGATGAGTTGTTTCTTGCCCTAAGCCGCCAGCGGGTCGTCCCCTTATATACACGGTTGGACGCCCTGCGGCTTACAGAGTCCCGGACGGCTCATAAACAATGTTCGGCTCGGTGACTAGTTAAGTCTATCTTATGATACAAGTAATATCATTACAGCGGTTTATTACAACGGGCCTTGAGTCGCCAACGGGCCTTAAGCCCATCTTGAACCGCTATCTTCATGCTTGGCCTTGGGCTTCTTTAGGTTGAAGCTCTTTGTATAACCCGGCCCCTCTTGGGCGGCTTACACAAATAGCTATATTCCCAACATTAGTCCCCAGATTGATTTGAACCTGTTCATGTCAATCTAAAAATATTAAAGAATAAATCTTCAATCTTCTCGCTATTCAGAGGGTTTTCTTTAACCTGCCATGACGTCATCTTCTGGATCCGTCTTAACCCAGCGTGACATCATCCTTTCTTTAATTCATTTTCTATTCCGTCGAATCTTTAAACGGATCTCTGTCTTTATTGACCATCCCGAGAACCGAGGCGCCACAGCCGCTGGATAATAAATGTTTTCTCCTCATTTTTCGTGCCCTCTCAGTCAGGCTTCCCTTATAAATAGAGCGACCTAGTTGTTTCCCCAGTCGTCTTCTTCCTCTCCTCTCTGCCACTCGAGCTCTGCCACCGCCCCTGTCGAGCCCCTCGTCTTCACCGACTCAGGCCGCTGCATCAACCTGTCTCTGACCAGAGATCGACGACGCTCCTCCACAGCTCATCCGCATCCATGAGTTCTTCTCATTCCCTTTATCAGATCTGCATTAGGTCC
This sequence comes from Triticum aestivum, assembly GCF_018294505.1. Lineage (NCBI taxonomy): Eukaryota > Viridiplantae > Streptophyta > Magnoliopsida > Poales > Poaceae > Triticum > Triticum aestivum. The sequence continues at coordinate 449,259,804 of NC_057804.1, forward strand.
TTGCTGAGTTCGTCGGTGTTCATTACTGGCCGACACCAAACCCTCGCTAGTTCCTTCCAATGCCCTGTTTAGATCGCGAAAACTACGTAGAACTGCTGCGGTGCTTGTTTGTATTGATCTTGCATAAAAATAAATCTCCTTTCCCTTGTTCAGGAACCCTCTTCGAATGCATGAACTTCTCTGCCTCGTTTTAGGTCTAGAAAAATTTCCTTTCAGAGCAATATTTTGATCCAGATTAATAACTGTTATCTGTGAAACTTGCTTTTATCACCTGCAAAACCTTTTCTGGTAAATGCCCTAAAACACAACTGTCGAGGTGTCCGGTTTAAAGAAATGACACAGAACCTTTAATTGCTCCTCATGACCCGGAACCAATTTTGAATTGCACTTGATACTTGTAGCGGCTTAAATATTGTTTGCACAGTCATCCTTATATCATTAGGCCCCTCATTAAGCCGCCACTTTGAATAATTAGGATCTTTCTCCCGGGTTAAAATTGAACCGGAGCTTTCTATTTGTGTCGTAGGCCACTGTCATCATGGCTCCTAAGGTGGCCAAGGCCCCCGTGACTTGCAATTGGGTTCCATCCACAGTAACCAAAAGCAAACTTGCCGAGTTTGTAAAGTCTCGCCACTTGCCAAAGAAGGAGGTTATGTCTTATCGTGCCCCTCACCCATCTGAAGAGATACCTCAACCCAAGGATGGGGAGGTAGTAGTTTTCACAGATCACATGAACCGGGGATTTGCCCCACCCGACTCAAAATTCTTCAGGGAAGTTTTGGATTTCTTTGACCTGAGGCCTCAAGACATTGGACCCAATTCCGTGTACAATCTGTGTAATTTCCAAGTCTTCTACGAGGTATACCTGGGAGAGGAACCAAGTCTGCTACTGTTCAGAGAACTTTTTTACCTGAACCGGCAGAATGAACGTGCCAACGGGCCTAGTCTTGAGCTTGGTGGCATCTCAATCTAGCGGCGGAGAGACTGCCTTTTTCCTTACGCTGAGCTGCCGAGTCACCCAAAATACTGGAACCAGACGTGGTTCTATTGTCAAGACACCTCTCCGGCTAACGAGAAGCCTCTGCCCGGCTTTCGCGCCCTGCGTCTTGAGTCCAACCATCATCTGGCGGACAAGTTGACTGCTGTTGAGCGCCTACCCCTTAATCCCACCATCAAGAAGATCAAAGCCCTTTTAGGCAACGGGTTAAGTGGCATCGATTTGGTCCGGGTCTGGGTCACCTGGCGGATACTCCCCTTGAGCCGCCGCTCCGGCTTAATGTGTACTTACTCGGGCGAGAAAGAAGACCCGATGCGTCATAGCCCTGAGGACTTACCAGATGATGTGGTAGATGCTACAGTCCAATCGCTTTTGAAGGAGGGCACCGTAACCAGCAATACCTTCAGTTTACTTCCCTTCTGCAAGAAGAACCCGGCTCCTGTGGTAAGTTATTAATTTTCAAAAAATACTCTTTTACATATTACCTTCTTGTACTTATGATTCTTTATCTATTTCCACAGGCCGGTGATAATTTTTGGAAGGTCAAATATGACCATGAGGCTGCCAAGCAGGCCAGGGCAGCCAAGAAAACTGAAAGGAAAGCCGCCAAGACGGGCACTTCTAAGAAGAAAAACCCAGCGCCTCTGATATGTTCAAATTGGATGATTCTTCTTCGGATGAGGAAGAGGTAATCTTTTGATTTTCTTAACGCCTTTTGTCATTACTTTACTGACATTCTTATCCTTTCAGGAGGACACAGGGAACAGTCAAGTAGTTGCTGAAGAGGTAACTATAATCTCCTCTGACTCAGAGCCTTTGCCAACACAAAAAATCCGAAGGGTGACCCAGAAAGTACACAATAGCCATGACCTGGACATTGACATGGTGAAGCAAATACAACATAAATCTGAGGTATAATTTTAACTTTTCCTGAACCTTACTTACTGTACCAGCCCCCAAGTCTATTGCTTATGAATGAATATGCTATAGACTTAGAAATCTACTTACTGTTAGTAAGTCCGGCTTAAAGTAAATACATGTAACACGGTGATAGCATGAAACTTTGAATTGACACATTAGTCCCCAAGTGTCAAGTATCTTTACTTGTAAAATGCTTGAGACTTTAGTATATATGGCTTGGCAGATAAGTTAAAAAAATTCTTTGAGCATACATTAGCCCCCAAGTGCCAAGTATCTTTACCTGTAAAGTGCTCGGGACTTGAATGTTACCTTACTATAATCCTTACCATAACCTCGTGCCAATACAAGTCACCATAAGTCAATTTGAATCGGAGATTGCTGACCTGAAGAGCCAACTGAAGCTTCAAGAGCTTGAAACCCAAAAAGCAAACTCCAAGTTTGAATTCAGCATCTCCGAACAAGAGAAATTGAAGAAAATTTTTGAGTCAGAGAAAAAAGCTTGGGTTGATGAAAGGGCTTCATTAGTGACTCGGGCCGAGACGGCAGAAGCATCGCTTGGAGAGGCAACAACCGAACTGTTCGACTTAAAGCGGCAGATATCCCAAATGGTCTCAGCCATCTTCGGTAAGTCACCTAAGCCTTTAAACATTGTAATCTTCCAAGATTTATTGTGATGATTATCTCCGGCTTATTGTTATGCTTGTGACCATACAGGCCCCAGGAGTATCAACCTCAAGCAAGACATGCTGATCAAGCTCAAGGCAGTTTACACCCTTGTGGAGCAGCTGTACTCCGGGTCACAACATGCCTTGGCCGTTGTAGCTTTATCAACTCCACATCCCCGCCTTCTGCAAGATGTATTGAAGAGCCTCGCTTTTCTTCCTCAGCGGATCCAAGATTTAAGGCGGGCGTCCTCAAGAGCCGGAGCCGTGGCCGCATTGAGTCGGGGTAAAGCATGGCTCCTAGAACTAGACCCGGCCGACCTTGCCCTTGGATACCCAAGTCTGAAGGAGGACAGTACTGCCTTTGACGACCATGACTTCAACGCCTATGTCAAAGCCATACGTCCCGTGGCGACCCTTTTTGGAAACGACACAGATCTTAGCAAGTATGCACCAGCTTATGACAGTGAAAACCGGAGAATCCCAAACGCTCCATATGATCAAGTCAGCCTGATCCCTCCAACGCGTAAGCATACCTTTGCCCCTGAAGTGGACCCGGCCAGTTTAATAGATGATGAGGCTGAATTTGAAGCCTTAAGCGGCATTGACTGGGCCTCATCCACCTTCCAGGACAAAACAACCGACAAAGAGGCGGAGAAGGATAACCCGGAGCCCTCAAGCCCGCCGAAGGAGTGAATCGCCAGGTGTTTGGCCAAAAAACAATGCTTCATCTATGCAGACTCGGGGTGTCTTGTAATAGGGTAGAGAGAACTTCCCAATGCTCATCATGCCTTCGTGCATGTTCTTATCACTTAATACTTTCTATAAGCTGCCATGGCTGTATATTTTTCCTTGGCGTTTTAAATTTTGCTTGCCGTATCCTGCACAGGAAGTATTGATAACCCGGAACACAAACAAAAAGACTTATATGCAGGCTAGCATAATAGTAGACCTGCGACCCCTGTATAACCTTTCCGACTCATACCCGGCACTTAACGACCTGGGGTGATGAATATTAAACCGGTAAGACAAAAAACATCTCATAATGCTTTCCACAAGGTTTCAGGATAATCAAAATACTTTACAGGCTTCTGATTCGGATATGATCAGTAAACCGTTCCAAAGGGGTTAAGCTAAGATTCGGATACGATCATATAGCCCCCAGTGGCTTGGCGATGCCGATCAAGTGGGTATCAACAACTATGTTCTCTTTGTTTCGAATACGACCTATGTTTGAACAGGAAGCCCCCAAGTGATCATAGGATTTGTTTAATGACGCTGATTCGTATACGATCCACGTCAGACCTAAATGGGTTAAGCTGTGATTCAAATATGATCAAGAAGCTCCCAAGTAGGTTTGGCAAGTATGCCGATCAAGTGGGTATTGACAGCTATGTTCTCTTTGGTTCGAATACGACCTATGTTTGAACAGGAAGCCCCCAAGTGACCACGACTAGATTCAGATATGATCATAAGCCGGACCAAAGCGAGAGCCGGATTCAGATATGATCCGGTCCCTATTGGTTGTTTCCACCACCTGTCAAAAAGATATATATGCTTGTTTTGAAGGTGAAAAAAGGACAGAAGTCCTGCCTTATTACTTTATATAATATATACATTGTCAAAAACATATATATCTCAAGAGCCGGTGGCTTAAATATAACAAGGCTGAATATAAGTTATATCCCACGGCCGGCCAGGCGAATCACGCTGGATATTACTTAGCAAAGCTGCCTCCACCCCAGAAGCTATGGAGAAAGGTGTATAACCCACTGGATCGAGGCCACTTACCCTGATGTCTTTGATTGTTACCATGCGTTTTAATGTCGGCCACAAGCTCCGGGTTGTCGTCCGCCTTACGCTTATTGCCACCTTGGTTCATCGGGTCGTGCTGTTGGCCCTTTCTACTGCTGTTCTATTTTCCCTTCCCTGCCTCTTCATCGTCAGACCCGGGATCCTTGGTACTATCAGAATCAGCGTACTTGACCAGACCAGAGCTGCTATTAGTGTACCCATATCCTTGCAGCCACATTTAAGGCGCCCTAACTTCTGCCTCAGCGGCTTAAAGCCGCAATTCTTTTCCAATATAAGGACTGCAGAACCGGCATCCATCTTATCAGATGAATGAATTATCTTCTTGACCCGGCGTACCCAATGGGTGGTAGATTCACCTTCCCCCTGTTTACAATTTGTCAAGTCCACGACCGTCATAGATTGCTTACATGTGTCTTTGAAGTTCTGGATGAACCGGGCCTTTAACTCCCCCCATGAGCCAATGGAATTGGGTGGCAGGCCTTTTAACCAAGACCAGGCCGTTCCATCTAACATCATGGCAAAATATTTAGCCATTGCTGCGTCACTAACTTCCAACAGCTCCATGTCCATCTCATAATTCTCAATCCATGCTCCAGGCTGTAAGTTGGCCGTGTAATTCGGCACCTTTCGAGGTCCTTTGAAGTCTTTGGGCAACCGCATGTTCTGTAAAGCCGGAACCAGACAAGGAACACCACCGGTTCTAGTGGCTTCTCCCGCCTCAACGGAAGTTATGGGATTCCCTGGGAAATCCTGATGTGCTATCTGTTGAGCTGTTTGTTGAGCCTTTAGTTGAACCGCCCATTCGTTCTCCTGACGTACTCGGTTTCGCACCGGGTTATAGCCACCATGCTGGTCACGGTGTTGAGCGTTGCTTGACAAAGCTTTCTGTTTCATCTGCCTGTTGTAACTCGGGTTCTGGTTCTGGCGAGGTGGTGCTAACCAGGGCGGGGGAGTGGAATGAATCCTGTCCGGGCTGTAAAAATAGGTCTCCTGCTGAGCTAAAGCCGTTTGGAGGAGCTCTCTGACTCTCCGGGTTTCCACTGTCACCGGGTCGTCACCCTCCATAGGAAGAGCCTCCAGACGCGCTGAAGCTGCGATTAAGTTCTCCATGGGGTTGGAAAAGTGACCCGGTGGAACCGGTACATAATGCGGCGGCGATATGCTCACGTGAGGTGGTGCCGTCTCCCGAGGTTGAATTGGTCCTCCTGTTCCGGCTGTCATAAACTGATTGGCCTCCGGGTTACTTGGACCGGCTTCGGGTGTAGCAAAAAGAATCCGAGGGTCATAATCCGGAGGTAACCGAGACTGATGTCTCCTCCTCATTACCTCGTTGGATGCATTTAAGCTCATCGTGAACTGGTAAGCCTCTGACTGCAAGCGCTGTGCCCGGGCGTCAAGAGCCGCCCGCTTTGTAGCCATTCTAGTATCCTCAGCTGCCAAGGCCTCCTTGGCCTGAGCTATCTCTTCATGTACCTGTGCTACCGCTGCGTCATGATCATTTTTGTCTGCAGGAATAGCCGTGGTGGCTAACAGGGTCGTAAGCTTGTCCATGAGATCCATCAGCACCTAAGCCGGCGGGCGCACAGGGCCTCCTACCCCGGCTTCTCCTAACCCGGAAGTAATTGCAGCTGTGGCTGTAGAGTTTTGTCCGGGTTGAGTCCCAGCCATAAAGACTCCTGCCCAATTTGGCGACTCACAGAGGTCCGGAATACTAAGGCCATCGGAACAGCCCCCAAGCGCACCGTTTTGAAGTTGATACAAAGAATCTGTTAAACCAGCGGATGAATCACCGTTAGAGTGGACGGCCGTCTCACCACCATCTTCAGGACCTTTAGAAAGTTCTTCTCCCTGGACGCAGCCCTCAAAGACACGCTTCATGCCGGGTTGAACTTGGGCGGGTTTCGCATGCTGAGCCGTCTCGACGAGGTCGGTGCAGTAGTCCGGCTCAGGGCCCGGCTCACCGATCCGGCCGATGAAGACATGGATTCCATCGAAGTGGACCCGGTATCCGTACTCAATTGAGCCGGCGCCGGGACCCCAGCCTTCATCATCGATGTAGATCTTGCCGCGACGACTCTTGGTCATCCGGCCCACCACGTATCCCTTGAGCCCTTCGAAGTTGCCCTTCAAGAACTCAAATCCACTGTGCGCTGGCCCCATGGTGGGCGCCAACTGTCGTGGAATTGTCACGTCAGATGTCCTCGTGAAAGGACTTAGTTGTGGAGCCATCGCAACTAGGAAGCTTGAAGGGGTTAAATCGGGACAAAGGACACGAGAGGGTTTATACTAGTTCGGCCCCTTACGGTGAAGGTAAGGCCTACGTCTAGTTGGGTTGGTATTGATGTACACGCTATGCCTGGCTCTCGATGAGTTGTTTCTTGCCCTAAGCCGCCAGTGGGTCGTCCCCTTATATACACGGGTGGACGCCCTGCGGCTTACAGAGTCCCGGCCGGCTCATAAACAATGTCCGGCTAGGTGACTAGTTAAGTCTATCTTATGATACAAGTAATATCATTACAATGGTTTATTACAACGGGCCTTGAGTCGCCAGCGGGCCTTAAGCCCATCTTGAACCGCTATCTTCATGCTTGGCCTTGGGCTTCTTTCGGTTGAAGCTCTTTGCATAACCCGACCCCTCCTCGGCAGCTTACACAAATAGCTATATTCCCAACAAGCCTGGAATATCGGCACACCCTGATGGCAGTTCTAATTCACAGCGCGTAACTCCATCGTGCCGCACATAACTGTTGGGGAACGTAGCATGCAATTTCAAAAAAATTCCTATGATCATGCAAGATCTATCTAGGATATGCATAGCAACGAGAGGGGAGAGTGTATCCACGTACCCTTGTAGACCGAAAGCGGAAGCGATAGGTTAACGCAGTTGATGTAGTCAAATGTCTTCACGATCCAAACGATCCAAGTACCGAACCTACGGCACCTCCGTGTTCAACACACGTTCAGCTTGATGACGTCCATCGAACTCTTGATCCAATAGAGGGTCGAGGGAAAGTTCCGTCAGCACGACGGCGTGGTGACGGTGTTGGTGATGTGATCTGCGCAGGGCTTCGCCCAAGCACTACGACGCTATGGCTGGAGGAGTATACTATGGAGGGGGGCACCGCACACGGCTAAGCACTACAAAAAAATACACTTCCGTGATGATACGTGTTTGTCATAGTAGGTCGCGGTTTTTGTCATGCATGTACATCCATGACAAATTTATGACAGAATCAAGATAGTCATACCTGTGCTGTCATAGAAGTGTTCCATGACATTACCAAAATTATCATCACGGAAGTGTCCACTTCCATGATGATAAATCACGCGTCACATAAGTTCTTTCGTCAAGGGTGACCGACACATGGCATCCACTGTAACAGAACGCCGTTAAGCTATCAGGTCAGGTTTTGGATCCGATAACCCGTTAACAGCCCCGACCAATGGGAAATTTCCACGTGTAAAATTCTTATTGGCCGGACGAAACATGTGTCAGCTCGTCAGTGGGTCAGATAGGCGCCTATGATATGTCGACACATGCCACGGCCCACCACTGGCCCATTTAGCTTACAAAGCCGGCCCGTTTGACTTGGTCAAAAGTTAACGGGCTGGCCCATGAAAAGTCTGTTAACGGTCTCTTTGCAAATAGCCCATTTTACGGCCCGTTAGGCACTAAAGGAAATTGGCCCAACAACGTCAAGTGGCCTGTCGAATATAACACCAGCCCATTTCACTTTCGGCCCATGTATGGCCCACGACGTCTTTCGGCCCATATGAAGCCTTCGTATCTTTCGGCCCTTTACAGGACCACGGTGACTCTAGCCCATAATGAACAGTAATTTTCTTTGTACCCGTTAACGGCCCGTGATTTACATGGGCCGTTTCCAGCCCGTGTTAGCTTTCGGCCTATTGATGGCCCATACGTTCTTGGGATCCTTTTCGGCCCTCGATTACTTCCGGCCCGTTACTGGCCTATTCCCCTAATGGGCCAAATTCGGCCCATGTCAAGAGTCAGCCCGTTACTGGTATGTTCCCCAAATGGGCAAAATTTGGCCCATGGCAAGAGTCGGCCCGTTACTGGCCTGTTACCCTAATGGGCCAAATTCGGCCCATGGCAAGAGTCGGCCCGTTTCTGGCCAGCCCGTCCTATATTTTGGCCCATTAACGACCCGTTATGCCTGTGACAGAATTAAGCTTTTGTAGTCCTACGCCCTATTAACGGTCCGTTACCGTGCTGGGCTGATACCAATTACGCCCGATTACGGCCCATGTAGACCCATTTATCCGACGGCCCTAGGCCCATTTACCGACGTCCCGAGGCCCACCGGTTACAGGCCCATTTATCGATGGCCCGTAGGAGACCCATGGATCCTACGACCCGTATATGGCCCATGGGTAGTTGCGGCCACTAGCAAACTAGGGAAAAAGAAGACTAGGAAATAAATAAGGCCCAAACTAACGCTAGGCTATTAAGGCGATTGCACAGATTACATCCACTCGGCATCAAAGATCGCCACCAGTGCAAATAAAGGGAACACCCTACACTATACAAAAATGGCTTGCTGTTTTCTTCAGCCGGTGGCTGCATGTTAAGAATAAATTTTGTATCGCACCAAAACAAATTACAACTATATAACAAAAGGAAGGTTGGCATAAAACTTAACAGTCTAGCAGATAAATGCACCATCAGAAGTTCAGAAGCTCGGTTCATTTGACCTGACTGTTACGTTTTCATGCTGTATTGTCTGATGGAACACCATAACCCTCACCTTCATTTCCCCTAGGCTCCTGAACAACATAACAAATGTCTGATAGTCTGGTTTCAAAACCATGCATATCTTGACGACATTGAGCAATGTTTCTCCTTGTTTCACAAAGGGCCTCTGTTAGGGAATGGACTTGTGTCTGAAGCGCAGATACAACATTGCTTTGAGCTTGCATATCTTGATCATGAGGCTGTTTGGACGATATTGCCTTAACAACCAACCCAGTATTACGCAGGAACGTGTTTTTGGCACTATTAGTGGACAGGTACTGACCCACTGCAGCAAGAGCTGACATTGCGGTTATAGTTGCCTCGCCACCTTCAGAAGGTGGCGGTTCCACCATTTTTTCCATAGCTCGCTGAAAAGTTGAGGTTTTACATTAGTAGTACTAGAACAGAAGATATTAAGGAGGCAGCAAAACCAAACAAAATAGCTTTGGTCTATATACAGAACTTATTCTGGTGAACCCATGTAAAATATTAGTTGTATTTTATTGCAAAGTACATAATAAAACCAGGTTCCAAACATATGACCATGTACCATCGCTAATGTATTGTCTATTTCTTCACATTGTACTGAGGGCTAAGGATAAAGAGATGAAGTTTATAATACGGTAAGCATAGTATGACATCATTCATATCACAAAACAACTGAGAACAGACAAACAGACAATTGTAACATTATGTGGGCAAGTCCAGCACGGAACTAGATTACGGGTCAAGATCAAAGGAACATCACTCCTCCCTTTTAAACCTTGTAAGGTGCAATGATACACTAAGACAATTGTGTATAAAATTGAAAAGAGTAATAGACATTGGCTGCAAACCATGCAGTTCAAGGCACAAGTCAGAGTAAGTAGTAGTTAAAAGGCATGAGGATTAAGGACTTACAACAGTGGCTTTGACTGGTGTAGTCATGCCCTTCTTGTTGCTGGTGTGACAGTACTTGAAGATTTCCACAACATTTGGTTCAGGTACTTTTTGGTCCTTGCGGGCTTTCCTCTGCATTTCGAACAAGTCAATATAGATCTGATAATATGGTACAACGAAAAGAGTGAAACAGCAGCTAATTACAAGAGCCTCGCAGTGTGCAATATAGCTACAAGATCCTGTCGTCTGTTGGAATTTCACTTTCGTACGGTTGGCCTTGTTCTTTGAACAGTTCACCTACAAGAAGATAGATTTGTGTGGCACATGCGTCAATAGGACTTCAACATGTGATCTGATCACATATATATAATGTATCTGATACTTCAGATCAGACTAGTGTTTAACAAGGCCCCTCCAGTCTTCATCCGATATATTTTCCACTGGAGATGTTTGGGAAAGTTCACTGGGTTTCGTCTTTGTCATTCCTGTACTGAATCCATATTGGGAGGATACGTACATGACACCTAACGGCAACCGCTGCCTCTGATACTAACTTGGCTGACTCTGTAGCATCACGTGGCCTTTTTAAACGGATCTCCATTCTTCCTCCTCTAGATTTAGTTAACCTATCGAGCATTATCCCTGATGTTTGTTTCCTCTTGCGCCTAGGTGCTAGTCCAACAACAAACATAGGAAGTGTTAGTGTACATCAAACTGTGAGACTACATATAAAGAAGCATGCAACTGTAACTTGACTCCAGCAACTACCTTCTTGCTGTTGAAGCTCACAAGGTTCATCTGATATTGCCAACTCGTCTTGTGTCAAGAGTGCTTGGGAAGTAGTGTCAGGTGACAAGGGAGCTTGGGAACGTGCTGCTAGCTCAGTTGACACACAAGTATGTTGTGCAGCTGGTAGTACTGTGGTAGGTGTTGCAAGAACTAGGGCTGTCTCTGCTTGTTTGGTGGCAGTATTTGTTTCTGTTTGGCTTTTTTTGCAGTTCGTGTAGCATGGGATGCCATGTTTGTAGAATTTTCTGCTGGAATTTCACCTTCTATTGCACCATTAGTACTAGTAGAATCTGCAGGATTCATCCGCTTCTCATTCCCTGCCATTCTCTGTTTCTTCCTCTTTCTCTGTGCCATGTTAAGTCAAGCCGACAAGAAAAACGAATAAAATTTAGTTCTTCAGAACAAATTGATGCATGATGCAGACGAATAAAACTTTGATGTTAGACAACCACATGATAGGAGGATGTAATATGTATGAAAAACAGGACGGAAGAGATAACCAAAACTATGATGTGTGAACTAAGAAGAATACATTTCACCAAATTAGAAGCAATGCAATGGAAGGTAGACACCATATGAAAGATGCTACAAATATCGCTCTGCCAAGTTAACACCATCTCAGCATAAATGGCGTTTAAACAAATGTGAAGCAGTACAAGAAATAAATCATATGCAAGATGCAAACAACATCACACTACCATGTTAGAGGTCTCTCGTCATTAGTGCCATTGCATATTCACAACATTGCATATTCATAGCTTATGATGTGTAAACTAAGGAGAAGGCATTTCAACAAATTAGAAGCAATGAAAGCTAGACACCATATGAAAGATGCAAATAATATCACTCTACCAAGTTAAAACTGTCTCGTCATAAGTGCCATTTCAACAAATTAGTAGTACAAGCTAGAAAAGAATGTGAGATGTAACCTATATCACACTCTGAAGTCAAACGTGTCTTATGATAAGTGATTGTTGCAAGTTACACAATAGTAGTAATTTGATGTAAGAACATGGTGTGATAGACAGATATTGTATGTTCTAGAAACAGGAACACGTGTCTTATTCAAGTATAATGTGTAAACTAAGTAGATGGAATTCAACAAAATTAGAAGCAATACAAGCTAGACATCACACATAACATGCAACCACATATAACAGTGCCAAGTTAGAGGGAGCACCAGTGATGCTGCACTAGGGGAGACGTGCTCATCATAAACACAGCTTTGTCGAGTGTCTATGCATGTGTTGTCTTGGAAATCATCTTGGGGGTGTGGAGGAGTAGAAACTGTAGAGGCCCTCCGTTTGGAAGGAGTACCTTTATCCGCTGCCTTGCTAACTTCCTTCTGCTTTATTGATTTTGAATTTTCAAGTAAAACCGACAAGAAAAAGCAATAAAATTCTCTCTTCAGAACTCATTCATGCATGATACCTACAATCACTACTTTGATGTAAGGCAAACACATGATACCAGGATGGAATATGTACGAAAAACAGGACGGCATGGCAGGTTCACAACTGTTTGTGTAAACTAAGCAGAAACCATTCCAGCAAGTAAGAAGCAATGCAAGCTAGACACCACATGAAAGATGCAACCAATATGACTGCCAAGTTAAAAGCGTCCCATCATAAATGGAATTTCAACAAATTAGAAGCAGCGCATGCTATAAATCATATGAAAGATGCAACTAATATCGCACTACATATACTAAAGGTGTCTCGTCATATTGATTGATGCGGGATACAAAAAAAAAACAATAGTTTTATGTAAGGACATGCTTAATAGACAGATGTACTGTGTACTAAATACAGGAAGGCATGTCACATTAATAGGTATAATGTCACATTTACAGGATTATAAGCTAAGCAGACTAGCACATGCAGTTTAACCAGATTGGAAGAATTATAATCTAGACACCATATGCAACATGCAAACACATATCACGCTGCCAAGTTAGAGCAAGCACCTGCAATGCTAGTGTAGGGGAAATGCTGTAATCAACTACAGAGCTACGTTCACTATCTTCATCTAGCATTTCTGTTTCTTGAGAATCATGTCGGGAGGCTGACGCTGCATTCTTTAAATGAGGAGTAGTCCCCTTGCCTGCCTGCCTCATCATAAGTGATTGATGAGGGATCCACAAGAACATTATTTTGATGTAAGAACATGGTTAATACACAGATGTACTAGTATGTACCAAAAACAGAAATGCATGTCATATCCAAAGGTATAATGTGTAAGCTAAGTAGATGCAATTTAACCAAATTGGAAGCAATACAAGCTAGACATCTGGCTGGAGTGGTGAACATGATCATCTAGGACCTAAGAGCCTGGTGGGAGGCGGGCTGCTTCGCCACCATCGCGGCTTTTTAGTTGGCTTCCAGGTGATGCCTGTCTTTGCTGGGCTTGTCACTAGCTCGGCCAGTGCCCTGACTAGCTATTTGTCTTCTGGTGCTCACGGGATGGTGGTTCATGTAAAAAATATCTTTCCTTATCTTAATAAAGACCGACTTTGGCCTTTTGAATACAAGCTAGACACCAACATGCAACCACATATGACAGCGCGAAGTTAAAGCAAGCACCTGGGATGGTGGTTCATTGCGAGCGAGGTCATCAACTACAGAGCTACGTTTACCATCTCCATCTGCTGACACTGCACCCTTTATAGCATTGTAACGTGTCTTGCCTACCCGTATACCAAGCTGGAGCGACTTCTCTCTTTTCTTTGCTGCTTCTCTTTCGGCAGGAGAGTCTGAAATACCCTTGCATAAAAACACAATAGTGAGAGTATGGGTGAAGTGTGTGCAGAACTAGTGCACTGTAAAAGTAGCAGATAGCAAGTGGCTTAAAAATAAATGACAGGAGACATATGATAGCTCTACAACATTGCATGGAACAAAATTAGATTCTACTCCGTATGATTTTGTAATATATGAGCACAGGAAATGCAGGTACTCCTCCAGCACACCACCACATGTGGTCATATCTAAGATAACAGTCGACTGAAAATAAATAGGTCAGTCGATTTTTTAATGAACCGTCCGATCTATAAGGAACGGGCAGATGGCCTTCGTCTACCTCCCGCCAGTCACTGTTGACAATCTGTCACGAACCGCTAGTGACCACCGGCCCAGACCCGTGCCTCTGCCGTCCCGCCCTCCCATCGACCTCACACCACCACCATGCTTGGCAGCGCCCCCAAGCCATCCCTTTAATCCCGGCCGACCTCCAGATCGGGCGCCAGTAGCTCTAGGCCGCAGACGCCCCTAAGATAAACACCAAGGCGCCGCTTCCCCGACGTAATAGTCGTACTAGCGCCTGTTACGCTGCGAAATGCTTCCGTTAATTGGGAATCAACTGGCTAGAAATTGAAATTCAGGGGGCCGACGGACCTCTAGCTAAGGTGAAATAGTATATGAGGAGAAACCTTGTGCATCATGAGTTACTAGGAACATCTAGTATCAAGAAGAAGCAGTCAACTAGTGTCTTCTGTGGGATGAATACCGTGCAAGTAGAGACGTAAGATTTGCATGAATAAGGGAAGAGGAGTACCTTCTTCGGTTGCCGGTGTGGTCACCTCCACATGTCGCGCCGATCTTCTTGTTTTTATCGGGGAAACCGATGTTCTGGAGGGTGCAGGCTTGGACGAACCCATGGCCAAATTGTTGACTGTGTTGCCGTGGCTGTATGTCGGCAGAGGGGAAGCAGATCCGAGGCGGCGAAGGACAGCGTAGCAGGAACAGCTCCGGTGCGGTGGAGGGTGGCGAAGTTGGAGCGGCAGCGGTGAGGCGCAGGACGGCGTGGTTGAACTGGCTCGGGTACGGACGGCTCGGCCTCGGCTTCAACTACTAGCTGTGGAGGGTGTTGCGGTTGAGGTTGCGGTGGACGACGACGTCGGGGTATCGGCTCCGGCGTGATGGAGGAGGGCGGCGGTTGATGGGTGGGATAGGGTGGCGGACGGAGGACATCGGGGTTTCGCGGCTGGTGGTGAGGTAGTTTTGGCGCCCATGGAGTATGAATGGGGAATCGGACGGGTGGGGGGAACCATGTTTTGGTCTGGGACGCGCTTGTTTTTGGCTTTTTTGAACAGAAGATGGGGCGCGCTTGTTTGAAATTTGGGGAAAGTACAAACTTTGCCCCCCTCTTAAATTTCGGACCTACTGCGGGTCGGGGGTAGGATGGTAATCCCAGGTGTCCCAAATAGTGGGCGGGAGCGATTTCGGCTGCGGCATGTGTGCTTAGGCGGTCATTGTGTATGAATGTTTTTCGGAGGCGGTTGCGTGGCGTCTAGATGAAGCTACAAACCTACCCCGGTTTAGACCTTTGGACGTCGGGCCGGTAGGTTTCACAGGTCGGAGTTATTAGAAAAGTAATTTCCTTGTACTACCAAACATTGGTCTCACGCGGTTTCGGGCGAGTAGAGGCTCTTTTGGCGCTTCGTTCGAAATTTTGAAACACAAGCATTCACGTTTAGAGTACTCTTGAACTATGAGGATTGACCTAAATAGACAACGTTATATTTGACCTTGTATGTTTGAAAACCTCATTAAATTATCCGCTTCCTTTTGAATTTTGACACTTGAAAATCCTATAACTACGATTATTTTGGAATGGAGGAGCTAAATTGGAATCTATTTTGTACACGACTACATATGCTATTATGTACAAAATCAGAGCAAAGATTGGTACCCCCATAGTTTAGGTATGGTTTACAAATGCCATGATATCAAATTCAAATAATTGAATGGACTTCATGTTGAATTTGATTTTTTTAAACCATCTTAGGTTGAATTCAAATGTATACTAGTTCATAGGTAGCTATTTATAAATGTCTATTGTGCAACTTTCGTATGTATAATGTGCTTTACACACACAACATGAACTATACTCACGTTTATTCGATTGCTAAAGCGATGCATTGTGTGGAGTTCAAAATACTAACTATGTGGATTAATTGTGTCGAATAATAACATAGACATGCTCAAATTCGATAGAATCTAGATGTTTGATGGATCAATGACCGCTCCTTACGCGAATTGCAAATATCATGATCCCATCCTAATATTTGGATACAATTTATATCTTTAATCAATGTGTAGAGCAGTATTTTACGTGTGGTTTCACTCTCCATCGGTGGTCTCTCACACATGCTCACACACTCTCTCCTGAGGTGTCTTTCTCGCAGACATTCTCTAGATATAACCCTCCCTCCCTCTCGTAACCATTTACAACTGTTTACACTAACCTTTATCACAAGCACTTTTCCTCTCGCAAACATACACACGCACAATCCTCATCGACCCTTTCTATATACATGGACCTGCCTACGTGTATCATGTACGCACATTATCTTTACGCCTGTCTCTCATGCATTATCTCACACCTCTCTTCCTAATCGACGAGTATGATTCTAGCAGAGCATTCTGTAGGATGCCCCTTAAAGTTAGGTTGGATGAATAGTAATATCAGAGATAGAGGGTTTACCTTAGTCCAAGAACCTAGGGTTACAAATCCTAGCCGGCTTTGTTGGTGGACACAGAGTCCTTCACAATTCTGCTATCTTTGTCTTGTACGACTAGTCATCCATGGGTCTTCCTAAATGTGTCATGGGCCGACCAATGTGGCGCAGGATGGAACCGAACAAAGGGCCTCACCTCGACCCACCGGACCTCACGCGGTGACACGCCCTCTGCCCCCACGTCTCATTATCTTCTCACACCCACACATACCAACACAAACACCACACACACAGAAAAATTCTCCTTGTGCCTCTATTCCCTCCCCCCTTGCATATACACACTCAAGGGAATGGAATCTCTTGTCGTGATGTCATATTCGTCTCTCTCTCTTTAGACCACCCTCATTTCTCGTGCTATCTCTCCCACACCCCCCCGTCGGCCCCTCTATCCATGCCTCTCTTGAATACGTAATACACACACATACCTCTCTAGGCCCCACCAAATGCATCAACTACACATTCACACATGTTACATCACGTACCCCATTGATCTAAAAAGCCCTCTCTTCACGTTTATTTCGCATACAACATTCCTTTTGAATAAAGTGTCGCCAAAAAATTATTTTAGAGTTTCTACATATATACAACATTACAAAGTTATATGGAGGAGTACGAACGCTAATTTGCATTGCATTGTGCCCACAATGATATTTATTCCGCACTGTGAATTTGTATATTTTTATAGCATATACAAAGTTAGTCATAATAAAGAGAAACGAAGAGCATCTCTCTCTCCATCGCATACCCCCCTGTACGCCCCTTTCACGTATGCACACAAAACTATCTCCATGTCCTCTAAAAGTAAGCCCCCAGAAAATTCACGCGTGTTTCATCTTTCTCTCGCGATATATGCAATGATGATCATTGTATTTGAAGTGAAAGCACGATACATACATTGGACTTCATAATCCACTCATTACGGTCACCGTTTACGTTTAGTGGTTATTATACAGTCACGGGCTCACCGTACAACTTTGTATTTGCTCATGACATGACTAGTTGACCAGTTGAACGCTCCACGTGGCACCTGATCTAGTGTTGCATCACATTATCTCACTAACATCGTGCCCACCTGTCAACTTGTATCTACTCTACATCTACACTATTATAAAATACATAAAATACACTCTTATAAAAAACAGAGTTGGTGATGATGGTGTGCCTGCCATCCTGCAATATAGGCCGTCCGATTTATATCTGACAGATAGGAAAGAAACTATGGCAGTTTTGCAAAAAGGTACCCACACACCTCTCCACATTTGCAAATAAGGCCTTACCTCGTTCATCCTTTTCTCTCACAAGATAAACAAGTCAAACAAATGCATCTTGATGTTACGTGCAACGCATGGGCATCTTGCTAGTAAGAATGAAAACAAACGACAAAAAAATATTTTGACGGTGGTGCGAAGTCATGACCGCGGGCACAGCGGACAAGGTGGCCTTGTATTGGTATGCTGAGCCATCTGTTTTAACACACATGAGCTGGTGTGGTGATTATACACACACGCATGCATGCACATGAACTCCATCCACGCAACACTCACACAAACACATGCACCCACGCACGCACGCAACACTCACACGTACACACGCAGCCACGCACGCACGCAACACTCACACGCACACACGCACGTATGCATGCACACACCAGTACACCACACGACCAACACACACTCTCACGCTCAAGTGCTCAACCTACACGTGCATGCGCACACATCAGGCCCTGACAGACACATACACAACCAGGTGATTCCCGTGCACGGGTTGGAGCCTTGTCGCGCCTGTGTAAATTTGTGTTTATCTGACCTTTTCCCTATGCGAACTGACAGGTGGGACCCACAAGGAACATGGTCAATTTAACTAGTCAACATGGCGCCACGCAGACTATTTGGCCGGTCAACAAAGTGCAATCCGATGCTGAACTGTGAGCGAGTGACCGGATAATCACCGCAAAACATATATAGTGACCATAATTAGCATATTCTGAAGTTCGGTGACCGTACTACTCTTTTCTCTCTGTAGGCCCTCTAAAACTACATCTCTACACATTCTCGCATGTTACATCTAACAACTATGCAATACATCACTACTACTACACTCGAACACAATAAATCATATGTGTTTTTAGTTTTACTAGATATCATATTGTTACTTATAATTATTCAGTTTGCATACATTAAAATTGCCTTTGAAATGTATGGCCAGTATCATCTACCGCGCGGGAAAAATCCCGCCCTTTCCTGTTTAATCGGGTTTGTATCGATGGATCGTGCGAAACACCAAAACTATAGTACTATACAGTACAAGTGACATTTCACTGGGCCGTCGTGTCGTCTACTCCTCCGTCGTAAGAGTGGAGCACTCGCTTTCATAAATCTTCTAGTCCCTTTCGCCGAAAAGTGGGACATCAAGCTACCAGGTCCACGTGCCATACCGGAATACAGTGCCGAGAAGCCGAGGTGAAGCACCCCAGTCATGGCGCCGGCGTAGTAATGAGAAATGAGGCGTCAAATCACAAAGCTGCACCTTTCCCGCAGTTAAGTTGGAGGGACGAAGTAATAATGCTAAAAAAAGAAGTTGGAGGGACGAAGCAACCATCATTTCACTCGTTGCTGAATCCGCTTCTCCCTCATCTTCTTCAACTTAACCACGTGTTGCTTCTGCCGTTGTTCTGCCTCATGTGGGACGCAGAAGCTTGGTAAAGCACTGACACGTGGGACCGCATGTTAGCAAACCGCCAGGACAACGTCCTTTGAAAATAAGAAACCTCCCCCGCCATCCGCACGGCAAAATCACCACCTTTTTACTAATCTTTGATTCTATAATTTTTTAGATCAATATAATTGAGATTTGTATAGATAGCACACAGGAGCAAAACCAAGTGGTACGGTTAAGGGCATCCACAATGTGTAGCTGAGGGAGTCCTGGATTAGGGGGTGTCCAGATAGCCGAACTATCACCGTTGGCCGGACTCCTGGACTATGAAGATACAAGATTGAAGACTTCATCCCGTGTCCGGATGGGACTTTCCTTGGCGTGGAGGGCAAGCTTGGCGATACAGATATGTAGATCTCCTACCATTGTAACCGACTCTGTGTAACCCTAGCCCTCTCCAGTGTCTATATAAACCGGAGGGTTTTAGTCCGTAGGACGAACAACAATCATACCATAGGCTAGCTTCTAGGGTTTAGCCTCTTTGATCTCGTGGTAGATCTACTCTTGTACTACCCATATCATCAATATTAATCAAGCAGGAGTAGGGTTTTACCTCCATCGAGAGGGCCCGAACCTGGGTAAAAACATCATGTCCCTTATCTCCTATTACCATCCACCTAGACGCACAGTTCGGGACCCCCTACCCGAGATCCGCCGGTTTTGACACCGACATTGGTGCTTTCATTGAGAGTTCCTCTGTGCCGTCGCCATCATGAAGGATGCCTCGTCCCGTCTTTAAAGATGGCACCGTTGCTAAAGGAGGTTTGGCCATCGGCCAAACTCTACGGCTAGGCGGTTTTCTTATGACCGCCTGTTCGGCCGCCGCGCCAACGATGACTTCTCGGGTCATCGAAAGCAATCTTCACGTCAACTTAGAACTCGCCGAGCAATTAGATCCGATGGAGCTCTCTTCCTTAAATGAGCTCTTGTATCGCATCGCCGCCCTGGGAGTCGCTACAGATTACGACCAGATTGGGCCTAAAACCGATCTGAGAGAGATTAACTCTCCCCAGGCTACCCACCACGTTGCTGTGGTAGAGGAACAATATGGCGACCTTTCTTCTATCCTAAAGAGTAGCTATGTCCGGATTCCTGACCCCTCCATGCCGGATTCCCGTGGAGGGGAGAACACCGCTCAAGCCCTGAACTTAAAGTCAGGCAGCGGGTTAGATTCATCGGACAATGTCCAAGAACCCAAGCTTCCAAGTTCGGAAACTTCTTGGCCCCTGAGTCTTAGATCGGACGGAGTTCGGAATTTAACTCCACCGCCCACTCAAACATAAGCGATCTATCCCAAATCCGACAAGAGCCCGCTAAAACAGTACATCATTACTGGGCCAGATTCCTCCTAGTCATGAACAGGATAAAGGACTGCCGTGAAGAGGACGCAATTTCATTCTTCTGCATTAATTGCACGGACGAAGGAATCCTCAACGCCGCAAGTCATCATGAAATTACACGCTTTGCTAACTTGGCATCCATAGTACGAAAGTACTGTACGATGGAGAGCGCCTGGAAAACCGAAATCAAATTTTGGGATAATCCGGCCTTGAACACAACCCTAGTCCAAAGTAAAAGGGTGCATCATTACCAGGCACCTGGGTTAAATACCAAAAAGCAAAAACCCTCTAAAGGGCATGGAACCATACTGGAGGGATGGCTCAATGGACCCTGCAAAATTCATAGTACAGAGGGCGCCACTCCAACTCATAGCCTTAGAGCATGTTGGATACTACGGCAGGTGGCCAAAAGTGGCGAAGAGCTTCTAGCTCCAGAGCACCAGCCCAGCAATACCAGTACGGTATTAACAGTCTTCGAAACTTTCGCATAAAATAATATGCGGAAACGAACACTCCACAGCCTTGCCGAAATCCACTAGGTAGCAACAATAAATCCATGGAGTGACATGGCTATTACCTTTAACACCAGTGACGAACCTAAATTACGAACAGCCCGAGCACCAGCCGCATTGGTCCTCAGTCCAATAGTGGACGGCTTTCGCCTTACCAAGGTACTCATGGATGGCGGCAGCGGATTAAACCTCATTTACGAGGAAACCCTTCGAAAAATGGAAATAGATAGGAGCCGCATTGAGCGAAGCAGCATAACCTTTAGAGGAATAATCCCCAGTCGGGAAGCATGCTGTACAGGAAAAATCACACTGGATGTGGTGTTCGGCACGCCGGATAATTACAGGTCCGAGGAGGTCACATTCCAAGTGGCCCCGTTCAGCAGCGGATACCACGCTCTATTAGGGCGAGAGGCATTCACAATTTTTCAAGCTATACCCCATTACGGGTACATGAAGCTCAAAATGCCCGGACCCAACGGAATCATCACTCTTGCTAGTGACCCGGACATAGCACTCCGTGGAGAAAATAAAACAGCCGCACTTGCCCTTGAGGCACTATCCGAAGCCCTAGCGGCCGAGGAACTCACTGTGCTGCGCTCCACGGTGAACAGGGATGATGTGATACTCGATAAGTGATCCAAGTCCACCTCTTTTAAACCGGCGGACAAAATAGTCAAATTCCAAGTCCATCCAACGGACCCTACAAAAATGACCTCCATCAGGGCACAATTAAACCCTGATGTAGACGCTGCACTACGAGAATTCCTACGTGAAAATTGGGACATCTTTGCCTGGTACCCTTCAGACATGCCAGGAATCCCACGCCGGCTAGCCCGGCACAGCCTAAATATCCTAAATGGATTCAAGCCAGTCAAACAAGCTCTTCGGCGTTTCTCCGAACCTAAGAGACATGCCATGGGAGAGGATCTAGCCAAACTATTGGAGGCCAGATTCATTAGAGATATAAAACATCCGGACTGGCTAGCAAACCTGGTAATGGTACCAAAGAAGGACAAATCCTGGCGCCTGTGTGTCGATTTCAAGGACCTTAACAAGGCTTGCCCAAAGGATCCCTTCCCCCTTCCCCGCATCGATCAAATTATCAACGCTACCACAAGACACGATTCATTGTGCTTCCTCGACGCATACTCCGGCTACCACCAAATTAAGATGGCAGAGCCAGACCAAGCCGCAACGGCATTCATCACTCCTTACGGCCCATTCTGCTTCAACACAATGCCCTTCGGGCTCAAAAACGCCGGCGCAACATATCATCGCATGATTCAGACATGTCTGGCAAACCAGATCACCAAATCAGTAGAGGCATACGTAGATGATGTGGTCATCAAATCCAAGCATGTTGAAACTCTAGTAGACGACTTGAGGCTCACATTCGACAATCTCCGAGCATATGACATCAAGCTCAACCCGGAAAAATGCGTTTTCGGCGTACCAGTCGGAAAGCTCTTGGGCTTCATTGTATCCGGTAGAGGAATCGAAGCAAACCCAGCCAAGATTAGAGCTCTGTCACAATTGGATATCCCAAAAGACCTCAAACAAATACAAAAATTGACTGGATGCATGGCGGCTCTAAGCCGCTTTATCTCCCGCTTAGGATAAAAGGCATTACCCCTTTATCACCTCCTGCGGCGCACCGAACACTTCGAGTGGACGGATGCCGCCATGGCCGGACTTGAAGAAATCAAAGCCATATTGGCAACAAATCCGGTCCTGGCCGCGCCCAACATGGGTGAACCATGCTATTATACATCACAGCAACCCATCAAGTTGTAGGCGCGGTACTCGTTGTCGAACGAGAAACGGACGGACACAAGTTCCCTCTCCAAAAACCAGTTTACTACGTGTCCACTGTCCTAACTCCATGCAAGTCACGGTACCCGCATTATCAAAAGATAGCATACGCGGTGTTCATGGCATCCCCGAAGCTGCGACACTACTTCCAAGAGTGTTCGATAACAGTAGCCTCCGAAGTACCTCTTAATGACATTATAAACAACCACGACGCAACGGGCCGGATTGCCAAATGGGCCATTGAGCTCCTCCCGTTCGACATAACTTACAAGCCACGGTGCGCTATTAAGTCGCAAGTTTTGGCCGACTTCGTCGCCGAATGGACTGAAGCCGAACTCCCTAAAGAGTACGGCGCATATTCCAACTGGATCATGCACTTCGACGGCTCCAAAATGTTGGCTGGCCTGGGGGCTGGCGTCGTTCTGACGTCCCCAACTGGAGATACAGTCCAATACATACTTCAGATAATGTACACGGACTCCAACAACGCAGCTGAATACGACGCCCTTCTACATGGTCTCTGGATGGTAGTCTCCATGGGCATTCAGCGCCTAGAGGTTCGCGGGGATTCAAACCTCGCGATATCCCAAATAAATGGAGACTTTGATGCCAAGGATCCGAAAATGGCAGCTTATCGCAACGCCGTCCTAAAAATGTCAGCTCGGTTTGAGGGGCTCGAATTTCACCATATAGCCCGGGAGAACAACCAGGCAGCAGACGTGTTGGCACGCATTGGCGCAAAGCGCGATGCCGTCCCTCCTAACATCTTCCTAGAGAGGCTTTTCAAGCCATCCGTATTATGGGAGGGAGAGTCCGGAAATAACATCCCGGACCCAACCACACTACCCCACACCAAGAATTCTGACATAGTTGGTGGTTCTGCAAACGAAATAACACCGTCAACCCACACAATAATGGCAGTCATTGCCCCGTGGACAGAACCATTCCTAGCCTACCTAAATAGGCAGGAACTTCCCGAGGACCAAAACGAGGCCCGCGGCATAGTGCGGCGATCTAAAGCCTATAAGGTCCATGAGGGAGAGCTTTTTAAGAAAAGCACAACCGGAGTCCTTCAAAGGTGTATCTCCGAAGAGGAAGGGCAGAACCTTCTGGCTGAAATTCATGCCGGACTCGGCGGGCACCACGCCGCAACCCGGGCCCTTGTAGGCAAGGCCTTCCGTACAGGATTTTATTGGCCAATGACCCGAGCAGATGCTCAGGACTTGGTCTAACGATGCGTCAGATTCCAGCTCTTTGCTAATCAAAGCCACATGCCACCTACCGCCCTCAAAACTATACCCATCACCTGGCCGTTCGCGGTCTGGGGGCTTGATATGGTTGGACCCCTTAAAGGAGGAACCCACAAGCAAAAATACCTATTGGTCATGGTGGATAAATTCACCAAATGGATAGAGGCAAAGCCAGTTAAGACGGCCGAATCCGGACCGGTGATAGACTTCATATTAGGGGTAGTACACCGTTACGGCGTCCCCCATAGCATCATCACTGATAATGGCACGAACTTCATGGCCGACAATGTCAAACTCTGGTGCAAAAACATGGGCATCAAGCTCGACTACGCTTCAGTCTATCACCCTCAAACTAACGGTCAAGTCGAGCGAGCAAATGGTCTAATCATGAGCGGCATTAAACCCAGACTAGTGCGGTCCCTCAAGGAATCTAATACGCACTGGGTAGAGGATCTCGACTCTGTACTCTGGGGGCTGCGGACCACGCCGAATCGCACTACCGGATTCACACCATTTTTTATGGTGTACGACGCAGAGGCAGTTTTGCCCTGTGACATAATTCATGACTCACCTCGCGTGCGCATGTACGAAGAAAGAGAAGCCGAGCTCGATCGGCAGGACAGTTTGGACACCTTGGAGGAGGAGCGTGACGTGGCAAAAGCCCGTTCCACATTCTATCAACAGCAGGCTCGAAGATACCAAATCAGAGAAGTACGGGCCAAAGCTTACAATGTTGGTGAATTAGTTCTACGCCTGCCAGACAAGAAAAAGGACAAACTCAAGCCCAAATGGGAGGGTCCCTTCATCATCGACCACGTCCTGATCGGCGGAGCGTACCGTCTGTGGAACGCATCAGATAACCGACTTGAGCCGAACCCATGGAACACAGCCCGTCTCCGAAGATTCTACGCCTAGCGTCGGACTCTGAGTTCGTCTCCTTCCTCCGTCTATATTTTGTACTTTAACTGTCTTTTATTTCTCTCCTTCTCCCTCCTTTTTTCTGAAGCCGTTGGAGGCTCATTTGCGCACTGTTAGCACACACTTGACGCGTTATCCGCGCTCAGTATACATGGGGGCTTCTTTAACAGAAGCTTATTTATACGGGCTTTATGCCCAACACATGTGTCACACTTCCGCATGTACCTTTTATTCACCATTATATGCATCGATATGACTTAAGTTTTGGCCAAGCTGGGTTGCCTGGCTCCTGTGCTTACCCCTACGTCCCCGATTGTTCGGCTAGGTGGTAAAGGGAGCACCTTTGCGATTCTTACCGCCGGGTCAGCCGAACTTGTACCTTGGACTGGGTGAAGCCGAAAGCTAGCGTTCTTAAGGGAATATTCGGTCGGTGAACTAAAAGACGATGTTTTACTTATTCATTTATCTGCCCCCAGATGTTTTTCTGCTTTTTTCACAGTCCGTACATGCACTTTAGGGCATGCCTCCCAGGGAAAGGAACCCCTAACGGAACTATTCTCCCTGGAAGATGTTTCTTACTAACCATGTAATATAACATAACTAGTTAGGCACTTGTCTGATAAAGCACTCATGACCCCTACGCCTGGTCTCCACGCATGCCCCAGTTCTTACATAACCGCGAGGGTATTCGGACACACTCCGGACTGTCGGGTCTCGAGGTTGAAGCAAAAAGGTCTGCTACGACAAATGATCTACAATCTGGCTAGAAGGCATTTTACATGTCATTTTAAATTACATAGTCAAATTGACTGATTGTATTCCTCTTCAATACCATCTAATAGGCTGTCTAGTTTACAGTCCCGCTGGGAATACTTTGCGGCCAACTCTACTTGGTCGTACACTAAGCTCACAGGGATCTCCTTCCCATCGGGCCCCACAGGTCTGACCTCGGCCATGTGGTTTGGGTCAGCCTTCGTGTACCGCGTCTTCACCATGGCCCGGGCCTCCCTAGCGCCTTGACGGTAGGATGATATCTTCCATAGCCGGAAGCACCGCCGTGCTCCCTGAAGCCTCTCTACAAGCTCTCCAAGGCCTTCGGGTAGGGAGATGGATGGCCACAAGGCCTGGGCGACGCCTCTCATCACCTGCCGAACTCGTTCGTGTAGTTGCAGCAGCTCGGGAAGTAGGTCACCCGTTGAACCGGGTATTTCCTCTGCAGGACGACCTGTGCGCATACCTACAGACATATTTCTGTTAGTCGACTTCCTCGCCGAACTCTTCTTTTCAAAAGTTCGCTCAAGCACTTACTATAAATGTCACGACGAAGCCGCCGATTCTCCTTAACGGAGTCAGATAGCTGGGCTCGGACATCCTTTAGTTCCTCACCCAGATGGGTGTTAGCATCTTGGAGATTATTTTTCTCTTGCCTCACCCTTGTAAGCACATTCTCGCCGGCCTTTAACCGGCGCATGAGCTGTTGCTTGTCCGGATCTATCCCGGCGCCATCTGGCAATATTATTGTCAGACTTATACACACGCCGCACTTCACAAATTACTTATCTTTTTGAAGCATATATTATCAGAGGGGTCTCTTTGGCTTCGCCTGCTGCGGCTAGTGCGGCCTCAAGTTGGGCTTTGCACTCCTCAGCTCCTGGGACAGTTGGGTATTCTTTTCTGTAAGATCCTGCACAATAAATGATCCTTAAATCAGTTATTCTAACTATTTCAAGTCTCGGGGGCTACTGGCATATATAACTGTCAATTTTCTCACCCGTATGTCTTTTACATACTGCTCCGTGGCTCTGGCTAGACCATTTTGAGCGGCACGGAGGTGCGCATCTCCCGAATTGAAGGCATCCAATGCCTCTGGGGAGAAACATGCGTCACGAAGAACTGTCTAGCGACGCCTATGATTCATGGCACTCTCCACCTCGGAATTGGTGGCAGATAACCGTCGGCATCCTCTATCGGAGGAGCATCCGACGCACGCCTCGTGTTCACCTCCGCTTCCGGACCAGCGTTGGAGCCTGGCTGGCGGAGGCTCGATTGGCCATCTCTCCGACACAGTCCGGCGAGCGCTCTTTTTCCTAAAAGGAGCACCAGCGTTAATATACCTTCCCGGAATCAATCCCGGAATATGGTGACACGCTTACCTTTGGGCGGCGTTTCAATCCGGACCGCACTTCTTTTTAGCCTACGTGTGCCGTGCTTGTTGGCTAGCCGCCGCGGGCTCGGCCTCCTGCCTCGAAGGCCCCCTGCAAACACCATTGATATACGGTGATAAAAATAAGCACAGATGGGTCATTATCAAAGTACTGGGGCTTCGTCTCAGTTACCTGTGAGGCTGGAAGTATTCCGGGGTAATCGGCCGTAATGGCAACCAAGGCATTATCGATGCTTAGTTGGTGAATACCCCATCAATCAGCTCCACCAATATGTCCGGATCCTCTTGGGAGGTCGGATCAAGAACCGTTCCGGATACTCGGGTTGTGGAGGCGGGCTGTTTATATCCTTTATGGCCCGGCGCAGTTCCTGCACCGAAATCACAAAATGAGATACTTGACTATGGGAGTATGGATCGGATAGGCAAAAATAAATGTTCGCTTACCCAGCTTGGAGGATTGTAGATAGAAAATCCGTCCTGTGGATTGATGCGGAGAAATTCCTCCTCTTCTCCCTTGTACAATGCGGACAGGATCTTCATCAGATCGGCGATCGATCCCGGCCCCTTACAGCCGTGGCGGGTGGCATCATCCTCCCATTGAAATCCCACATGGGATGGCCTCTATACTGGAGCGGCTGCACCCCCCGCATAATGCATGTGGCCATGACCCCGATCATGGTTAGACCGGAATGAGCTAACAACCTAATTTGGCTCATCAGGTAAAGGACGTCCCTGTCATTTTCCTTCTGAGGGCTCCGTGGATGCAACTTAGTCGTTTCTTCAAAGGAGCGTTATTGAACTCAGGAAGGCCGATTCCGAACAGGGTCCGGCAGGGGACATCTTCTATATAAAACCATTCCGAAGGCCAATCTTCGGACGCCTTCTTCGGGGTTCCGGATAGATATACGGTTCCGGCGATGCGCCATAGTTTGCCTCCGCCCACTTGATATATTGACCCCTCTTGAGAACGGGGCACAAGCAGAACAGCTTCTTCCACAACGCAAAATGAGCCTCGATGCCCAAAAACAGCTCACAAAGGGCCACGAAGCCCGCAATATGCAAGATGGAGACAGGCGTGAGGTTGTGCAACTGGAGGCCGTGGAACTCCAGGAGTCCCCGGAGAAACCGATGAATTGGAAATCCGAGCCCTCTTATCAAATAAGGGACAAGGCATACCCAC
Organism: Triticum aestivum; assembly: GCF_018294505.1. Taxonomy (NCBI): domain Eukaryota; kingdom Viridiplantae; phylum Streptophyta; class Magnoliopsida; order Poales; family Poaceae; genus Triticum; species Triticum aestivum. Next base: position 449,288,032 of record NC_057804.1, read on the forward strand.
TCTCCTTTGGAGGGACTGGGGACGCTCTCCGCTTGCTTTCCGCCCTTATAGGTGGCGAGTCCGCTCAAACCGGAACATGAAGGATGGGGGAAGAAATCCCTTGGTTTGGAGCGTCACTAGCTCGCTGTGGGGGACGGAGCATCTCTCCCAATCTCCAGGCTGAGGCTGGGAAGGCGAGAGGAGGAGCCGCGTCGACTGTCCATGATGGAATGGATTTCTGTCAAATGCGCTCTGATGAATGCTCGCGAAGGGAGGATGGTGTGATTCGGATCTAGATCCTTGTCTCCTTTATAGGCAGCTCATTTGCGCAGCTAGGGGGTAAATGTAAAAATACCCTGGCTTTTCGCATTCGTTCGACACATGGAAGATGGCCATTATTGGGCGTGGAAGCCAAGGAGCGCAATATTTACGAGAAGCGGGACGCTATTCAACAGGTGCACAAGATTTGGAGAAGAACTCGCCTTGCAATGTCGAAGACAATCTACGCGCCAGACTCATCGCCACGGAAGCCTAGTTCGGGGCTACTGAGGGAGTCCCAGATTAGGGGGTGTCCGGATAGCCGAACTATCACCTTTGGCCGGACTCCTGGACTATGAAGATACAAGATTGAAGACTTCGTCTCGTGTCCGGATGGGACTTTCCTTGGCATGGAGGGCAAGCTTGGCGATACGGATATGTAGATCTCCTACCATTGTAATCGACTATGTGTAACCCTAGCCCTCTCCGGTGTCTATATAAACCAGAGGGTTTTAGTCCGTAGGAAGAACAACAATCATACCATAGGCTAGCTTCTAGGGTTTAGCCTCTTTGATCTCGTGGTAGATCTACTCTTGTACTACCCATATCATCAATATTAATCAAGCAGGAGTAGGGTTTTACCTCCATCTAGAGGGCCTGAACCTGGGTAAAAACATCATGTCCCTTGTCTCCTGTTACCATCCGCCTAGACGCACAGTTCGGGACCCCCTACTAGAGATCCGCCAGTTTTGACACCGACAGTAGCCAAATGTGAAAATAGCTTTTGGCATCGTGGGAACCATTGTGGACGGCGTTGCCAAAGCCAAAAAGATGGAAACGAAGCTCCCTGATTGATTGATTGAAGGAATAGAAAAATGCAACGTCTCTCCTCTTTCTCCCATGCTTGGACGCATGTAGGAGTAGTACAGTATAAAGCACAGAGTCTACTCCCCTGTCCCTTCTATCACAAATCACAAAGCAGTGAGGCGTCAAATCACAAAGCACGGACGAAGCAACTATCATTTCACTCTTCGCTGACTCCGCTTCTCCATCGTCTTCTTCGAGAAACCTTCTCACCGCACTAGTACTCCTAGTAGTAGTAGTACTAGTAAAGGACTTCCTGGATGCAAATAAGGCGGTTGTCTCGGCTTACAGGTGGCACTTGCGAACGACTTACCATGGTCTCCCTCAATGGTGTTCTCCGTCGAACGCACTTCGCCAAACCACAAAAAAAAAACTCGCCGACGTCACCGCAATGGGCAAGGAATTCAAATATAGTTACTACCTCCATTTTTTTGTACACAAGGCCAGTATATCAAAATTACAATTTGCAAAGGGCCACTAACACTAATCGAGGCAAAATTGATGGGGTTAGCAACCAAGGACATTAATATCCCCTGCATGCATGCGGAAGTGAGAAGGTTTGTTTGCATGGCGCTGCATTAATCAAGCGATGAGGAGTGAGATGGTTAGCTCTTTGGTCTTTCAAGAAAACAAATACGCATTAATTGACATGTGAAACGAGGATTTGTATCGAAGGAAAACCCCGCCTTTCTTTTTTAACACTAGTACTCCTGGTACGTACTACCTCCGTCCTGGTTTATAGGTCCCTTTTATAGTTTGTGCCAAATTTTGACTAAAGATTTAACTAACAAAATGTTAATGCATGTCAAGAAAAATTATCTCATTGGATTCGTATTTGAACATAGTTTTGAAAAATATAATGTTTGGTGACATGCGTGAACATTTTCTTAGTTTAACCTATGGTCAAAATTTGGCACGAAATACAATGGGGACCAATAAACCCGGACAGAGGTAGTACGTACTTATCCTGTTTGGGTCTAGGCCTTGCATTGCCAAACTTCGCCACACATTTTTGCCAAGCTTTCCTAATGTTTTCAAAATGAGAAGGAGGTACACTTGCGCACGGCTGTCACGGTCGCACCGCACCCTCACACGGTCTCTCCTGCATGCCGCGGTCGCACCGCACCCTCACACTTCGCTCCTGCACGCCGCAAACCCAACCAAGGGAACGCACCTCACAGACATGTGCTGTCGCATGTGAACAAACAAAACTCAGCCATCCTATCGCTGACACATAATTTTCGTTCATAGAGTAAGTTTATCCGTGCGGTGGTCTGTTGGGGAAGAAGAAGAGGTGAGGAAGAAGGAAAGAAGGGTTAGGAGACGTAGGATATTCATGCAACCGCATGAAATGGTAGACTCAGGCGACTTGCATAACAGATAGTATGTTTTTACACAGCAAAAGATCAATAATAATAAAAACAACAACATAAAGAAAAACTATCACTGCTCGCGGAAAGTGTAACGCCCCGGATTCGATGCGCCAGGTGTCTGCCAGTTATTCGCCGTTGTTGTCATGTCATTTGCTTGCGTGTTGCATTTTATCATGTCATCAGGTGCATTGCATTGCATACGTGTTCATCTCATGCATCCGAGCATATTCCCCGTTGTCCGTTTTGCAATCCGGCGCTCCTATGCCCTCCGGCGTTCCCCTTTTGTCTCTCGTTGTGAGCGAGTGTTGAACTTTCTCGGAATGGACCAAGTCTTGCCAAGCGGCCTTGGTATAGCACCGGTAGACCTCCTGTCAAGTTTCGTGCCATTTGGAGTTCGTTTGGTACTCCAACGGTTAACCGGGTAACCGTAAAGCCCCTCTCTCTTTGCAGCCCAACACCCCTTCCAAAGTGTCCCAAAACCGATCTAACTCCCCTCCATGCTCTAGGTCGTTCGATCACGATCGCGTGGCCGAAAACCGCTCCTCATTAGGACTCTCCTAACTCCCTCTACCTATAAAACTAGACCTCCCCCGAAATTCGCGGATGAATCCCCCCGAAACCCTAGTTTTTCCCCTCCGCGCCGCGCCGGACATGTCCGGATCGGACCGGACACGTCCTGCCGCCGTCCCCCGGCGAATCGCCAGCCGCCACGTCGCCCCCGCGCCGCCCTCCACCGCAGCCGGCCCGCGCAGCCCGCAGCGGGCCCGCGGGGCCCGGTCACCGCCACCGCCCGGCCCGCGCGGCCGCCCCTCGCACCCGCCCGCGGGTGCTCCCGCTCCCGCTCGCCATCTCCGGCTGCCGCCCGTTGCCGCCGGCGACCTCCGCCGCTCGGTCGCACCTCGCCAGGCCCCGGCGCCCGACCGCCCGACCCTGCCAGCGCCGCCCTGCAGCCGCCGTCCGCCTCCAGCTCCTGCGGAAGCCGCCCCGCGCCTCCCTGCTCCTGCCTCGAGCGTCGCCGTGCAGCGCCCCGCCGCCCGCCAGAGAAGCTCCGCCGTCCCGTGCCGCCTCCATCCACCGCCGCCCTGCCGGGATCCGGCCGGATCCGGCCAGATCCGGCCCGGAGAGCCCCTTCCCTGGCCTCCTCTTCCTCCCCGTCTCCGGCGACGAACTCCGGTGAACCTCGCCGTCCGTGCAACGAGGTTGACTTTCCCCCCTCCAAAATTCGTCTAAGTCCCCGAGTATTTTGCATAATCATGCCATATTCGTCATGCCGTATCTCTGCATCCATAGCTCCGTTTCGTGCGTGTAATATGTCAAATTGTTCGCCTCAACGAGTACATCATTTCGTTCCATTGCATCATATTCATTTGAGGTCATCTTGATGCCTGAATCATCGTTGTAAGAGTGCTTCATGATGTTTTCTGCTGTCTGTTATCAGAACGAGCTCATTTGTCATTTTTGCCACGATTGATGTGTGCATCCTATGAGGTTGATGTCTACATGTGTTTTGATCTATGCCATGTCTTCTTTGCAGAGGTGTATGCCAATGTGGTGACTAGCACAAGCATGCAAACTAGGCATCGTGATGTTGCTGATTTTAGTCCCTGTTCTACTGTTATTTTGATGCCATGTAAACTTGATGCTACAGAGAGATCCATGCATATTTAGAGATACTTCAGTAAGGATGTTTTGAACATATGGTTGTTTTCTATCCAGTCATGCCCTTGGTTGCAATTATGGAGTAGTCTAGCATGTCATTTGAGTGCTCTTCTTTTGCTTCAAAATGTTTCCCTGCAGATTGTTTACATGTTATTCAATTTGGCCAAGGTTGTTGTAGTTGATCCTTGCATGCTATGGACTTGTTCTTGACTTGGTTGGTTACATAAACATGTCTTCTTGATGATGTTATACTTATCTTGTCATGCAATGACTTGTGGTGAGTGATTCAAGCTTGTTAAGTAGTGTACATGATGTTGCTGTTTTGCTAGGGTGAATCTGTTATTTCGTGATGCTATATAAACATGTTGCTACTAATCATTCTAAGCATAATCTGGAGATGTTCTATAAACATGTTTTGTTCTACATGTCATCCTCTAACCATAAATGCCCCTGGTTGCATTTATATCTTGCTGTAGCTTGTTCATATCTTGCTCCAAAGTTGCTTGGAAATGTTGCTGTCAGCCTGTTAACATTAAGTTCACTCGTTGTCATGTGTTTTCCTAGTGTTCCATGCATCCTATGAACTTTCTATTGCCATGCTTAGCTTCACAAACATGTCTTCTTACTGTTTGTTGCCTTTCCATGCCATGTATTGCTCTGTAGTGAGTTGCACGAGCTCAGTTAAATGCCTTCATAATTCTGTTTCTGCCATGTTTGAATCTGTAATATAACTTGCCATGTTTACGTGAGTGCCATCATATTTTCTGATCTTTTTTGGCTCTTGGTCAGTAAGGGTCTTTTGGTCTATGCATTTATTAGTTTCATGCCATGACTTTGTTTGCCATGATAAGTTCCTGTAACATGTTGTTTGATAGCTCTAAACATTGCATCGTGATGTTATTTTCTGCAAAGTCTGAAATTGTTATAACTTGCAATCTTACCATGTGTGTTTGAGTATGTTCTAGCGATTTCTAGAGATAGCTCACTGTTCATGTTTTGTAATGCTTTACGTGTACATCATGTACATGCCTTTTGTTATTATGTTGAGATGCTGTAGCATATTGTTTTGATGCTTGCAATATGCCTAGTTGCTGTTTTGGACAGCTTGTCCTTATAACTTGTATAGTGTGTATGTTGAACCGTTGCTCCGTTTTGAGTGTGCTCTATATGAAACTTGCTTAGAATTGCATGTAGTTTCATATTATCATGTTGCATCCTTGTTTTGAGGTGTTTGCTTGATGTTTGGGTGCATTTCGCATCAATGCCATGTTTAACTTGTGTTGCTCATATCTTCTATGCCGTAGCTCCGAACTAAATGATCTTTATATGTAACTTGACTAGAATCTCGTGTAGATCATCTCTGTGCATCTTAATTTACTATTTAACAACTTGAACATAAGGATTATTCAGATCTGGACCAACTTCAAAATATGCATATGAGGACTTACCGGAATTGTTATATGTTGTTCCCGGCCTCATTTTAACTTGCCTTGACGTGTTGCTCTTGTTTGCATCATCTCTTGCCATGAGTAGCTTCGTGTAGCTTTGTCATGCATCATGCTTGTTGTGCATCATGTCTTGTTTATGTGTGGTGTGTTTACCATGTTGTGTGCTTCTTCTTGATAGTTCCCGTTTCGTTGCAATCGTGAGGATTCGTTCGTCTATGGTTGGTTCGGCTTCATCCATTCATCTTCTTCATGGATTCGTTCTTCTTCCTTGCGGGATTTCAGGCAAGATGACCGCTACCCTGGATCTCACTACTATCATTGCTATGCTATTTGCTTCATTCTATCGCTATGCTGCGCTACCTATCACCTGTTTATCGAGCCATCCCATATTGCCATGAACCTCTAACCTTTGACACCTTTCCTATGCAAACCATTGTTTGGCTATGTTACCGCTTTTGCTCAGCCCCTCTTATAGCGTTGCTAGTTGCAGGTGAAGTTGAAGATTGCTCCATGGTGGACATGATTTTGGTTGGGATATCACAATATCTCTTATATTTTTAATGCATCTATATACTTGGTAAAGGGTGGAAGACTCAGCCTTTTGCCTAGTATTTTGTTCCACTCTTTCCGCCCTAGTTTCCATCATACCAGTGTTATGTTCCCGGATTTTGCGTTCCTTACGCAGTCGGGTGATTTATGGGACCCCCTTAACAGTTCGCTTTGAATAAAACTCCTCCAGCAAGGCCCAACCTTGGTTTTACCATTTGCCTCACCACCACCTACCCTTTCCCTTGGGTTGGCCAACCCAAGGGTCATCTTTATTTTAGCCCCCTCGGGCCAGTGCTTGTCTAAGTGTTGGTCCAAACTGAGTAGACTGCAGGGCCCCCTTGGGGAAACTCGAGGTTTGGTTTTACTCGTAGGATGTCTCATCCGGTGTTGCCCTGAGAACGAGATATGTGCAGCTCCTATCGGGATTGTCGGTGCATCGGGCGGCTTTGCTGGTCTTGTTTTACCATTGTCGAAATGTCTTGTCAACCGGGATTCCGAGTCTGATCGGGTCTTCCTAGGAGAAGGTCTATTCCTTTGTTTTTCGCGAGAGCTTGTCATGGGCTAAGTTGGGACACCCCTGCAGGGTATAATCTTTCGAAAGCCGTGCCTGCGGTTATAGGCAGATGGGAATTTGTTAATGTCCGGTTATAGATAACTTGACACCAGATCCGAAACAAAACGCATCAACCGTGTGTGTAGCCATGATGGTCTCTTTTCGGCGGAGTCCGGGAAGTGAACACGGTTTCTGGGTTATGTTTGACATAAGTAGGAGTTCAGGATCACTTCTTGATCATTGCTAGCTTCACGACCATTCCTTTGCTTCTCTTCTCGCTCTTATTTGCGTATGTTAGCCACCATATATGCTTAGTCGCTGCTGCAGCCTCACCACTTTACCCCTTCCTTTCCATTAAGCTTTGCTAGTCTTGATACCCATGGTAATGGGATTGCTGAGTCCTCGTGGCTCACAGATTACTACAACAACAGTTGCAGGTACAGGTGGTGCGACTGATCATGACGCGAGAGCGATGCTTGCTTGCGTTGAGTTCTTCTTCTGCTTCTTCTTCGATCAGGGGATAGGTTCCAGGTCGGCAGCCTGGGCTAGCAGGGTGGATGTCGTTTGAGTTTCTGTTTGTGTTTCATCCGTAGTCGGATGTTGCTCTTATGTATGGTGATGTTGTATTCGTGTGGCATTGTATGCCTCTTGTATGTATCCCCATCTATTATGTAATGTTGATGTAATGATATCCATCTTGCAAAAGCGTTTCAATATGCGGGTCTATCCTTGGTGGGACCTTCGAGTTCCTTTTGGATAGGGTCGCATATTGGGCGTGACAAGTTGGTATCAGAGCCTCGACCGACCCTAGGAGCCCCCTTGTTTGATCGTGTAGTTTGGCCATTGTTGAGTCTAGAAGAAAACTGTTTTCGGAGTCTAGTTATATCGGAGAGTAGGAATTCTTTTTACTCCTCTTCCCCTTCGTCGCTCTGGTAAGGAATCTTGACATAGGTGTTTTGAATTACTTCTCTTCCCCTTTCAAATTTTTCTTTAGGATCACGCAGTTGGTTTTCCGATCGTTGGTTCTCAGCTCTTTTCATCCGGTGCATTTCTCGTCAAGTTGACTCGAGCCTCTTCATCATTGAGTTTATTCCTCAGTTGTTTTCTTTTCCCACCCGCCCACCCTTTTTCATCTCAGAACCGGAGTCCGTAATCGAGTATCCATCCTACTCGTGTGAAGTCTTTGTTTTCTTTCTTCAATGATTTCAACCGGTGTTTTCTCTTCAAGTTATTCGTCGATTTCCCCTTCCAAGATGATTTTGTTTTCCCGCCCTCCCACCCTTCTTCTTCCCGGAGTCTGACTCTCTCTCGACAATCCATGTCATTCGTGTGGAACTCTTCAGTCTTCCCTCAATTATTTCAACTAGTGAATTCTCATCTTGGTGGACATTTTTCATCTCTTTTCCTTTCCGATGGATTCAATTCATGTTTTTCGGTGTTGATCATATTCTTTTCCTAGGCTCAAGTGTTCTCCTTGCTCGTTTGCCTCTCGCCATTCAATCATTCCGGAGTTCGGAAGACATCTCAGGAGATTCGTCTGTGTTTGAATTAATTCGAGGTTATCACCTCATTCAAATATTTCAATTGTTCCGGTGCATCATCTATCTGTTTCAACAATCCTTTCTAACGGTGTTTTCTCTTTAGTGGGCCCTAACCCACAGGTCTTTTTTTCCAGGATCTTACCTGACTCTTCTAATTCCCCCGGAGTTATTCTCAAATTCTTTTCAAGTCTGACGTAAGAATGGATTTCATCAGTCAGATGCTTTTCCAAGATCCCGTTCAAATGCTTAATTGTTGGCTCAACCTCTTCGTTTTTCATTCTCCCGGAGTATCTCAGTAATTTTGGTGTTGCTTCTCGTCGTCAATTGAAGACCGAAGAAGAGTTTTTCCTCTAAATCTTGTCCGTTCTCTCGAAGTTTCGTGGTTCTAGCTTCATATCATGCTCTCGAATTATTTCAGTTTGTCAGTTATTCTTTTCTCACCCATCCGGAGTATGTCAGGAGTTGTTTTCCCGTTTCTTTTCACCGGAGGCCATCATTTCAGTTATCATTCTTTATTTATCCCGGTGCTTCGTTCAAGTGTTCTTTAATCAGCTTGTTATCTCTTTATTCTTTTGCATCTAATCCCTTCTAACATATTTGTTCTTCTAATTCTTCCCGACGATTCTTTCTCTTTTGTTCATTCCTTTTCATTTCCAACGGTGGTTCTTTCAGATTCTATTTCCTTGATTGTCATTCAATCCCTTCCTTCAGAGTTTGTTCTTGATGAATAAATTCTAGTTCCAAGTGTTTTCATCTTTTCTTTTCCAGAGTTCAAATTTCCTCGGCCATTTCGTCGGATCCTCCATCTAAATCACCGCAAGGCTCATCTTATTCTTTCATCCTTCATTCTATCTCGTCAACCTTTTGTCACCGGAGTTCTTCATGATGGTTCTTCATGATTTAATCTTTTCTTCAAGAGTTCATCAAGATTTTGTTGCGGAGTTCAAGTATCTTTTCTTCTCGTGTCTCGAAGTGCAATTAATTCTCCGTATTCTTTTGAAGTGGAGTTTTGCATTTCTTCGTTCTTCTCAGCTATTCAATCATTTCCATTTGTGGCCGGTTATCACCTCATAATTTTGAGATGTTTTTGTTAAGTCCACATCAAGTTTATTCTTTCGTTGTTGATTTTCTCAACAACTCCATTCAATCCATCCTTATAAGTTCTTGTCATTCCACTATTTCAATTCTTCCGGAGGTTTTGTGTCATGTCTTCATCAGGTATCATTCCATCCCCTCAAGTTCATGTTCTATTCCTTCCATTTTCAACCGGAGTGCTGCCTAAATTCTTCCAGTCTTATTCGTTTCTTACCTCGTTCTAACCGGAGTGGTTTCATAGTCTATCGTGATTCCGTGAGCTTTCGATTCTCATCATTCTCGTCGTTCCTCTCTTCTTCTCAAGTGCTCTCGATTCTTTGCTTCTTCTCTTGAGTTCTTGTTTCACCTTATCCTTTTTCCCTTCCGTCTCGGTCCTAAGATCTCGGGACGAGATCTCTTGTTAGTGGAGGAGTGTTGTAACGCCCCGGATTCGATGCGCCAGGTGTCTACCAGTTATTCACCGTCGTTGCCATGTCATTTTCTTGCGTGTTGCATTTTATCATGTCATCAGGTGCATTGCATTGCATACGTGTTCATCTCATGCATCCGAGCATATGCCCCGTTGTCCGTTTTGCAATCCGGCGCTCCTATGCCCTCCGGCGTTCCCCTTTTGTCTCTCGTTGTGAGCGAGTGTTGAACTTTCTCGGAATGGACCAAGTCTTGCCAAGCGGCCTTGGTATAGCACCGGTAGACCGCCTGTCAAGTTTCGTGCCATTTGGAGTTCGTTTGGTACTCCAACGGTTAACCGGGTAACCGTAAAGCCCCTCTCTCTTTGCAGCACAACACCCCTTCCAAAGTGGCCCAAAACCGATCTAACTCCCCTCCATGCTCTCGGTCGTTCGATCACGATCGCGTGGCCGAAAACCGTTCCTCATTTGGACTCTCCTAGCTCCCTCTACCTATAAAACTAGACCTCCCCCAAAATTCGCGGATGAATCCCCCCGAAACCCTAGTTTTTCCCCTCCGTGCCGCGCCGGACATGTCCGGACCAGACCGGACACGTCCAGCCGCTGTCCCCCGACAAATCGCCAGCCGCCACGTCGCCCCCGCGCCGCCCTCCACCACCGGCCTGCGCGGCCCGCAGCAGGCCCGCGGGGCTCGGTCGCCGCCGCCGCCCGCGCCCGCCCGCGGGTGCTCCCGCTCCCGCTCGCCGTCTCCGGCCGCCGCCCGTCGCCGCCGGCGACCTCCGCCGCTCGGTCGCGCCTCGCCGGGGCCCTACGCCCGACCGCCCGACCCTGCCAGCGCCGCCCTGCAGCCGCCGTCCGCCTCCAGCTCCCGTGGAAGCCGCCCCGCGCCTCCCTGCTCCTGCGTCGAGCGCCGCCGTGCAGCGCCCCGCCGCCCGCCGGAGAAGCTCCGCCGTCCCTTGTCGCCTCCATCCGCCGCCGCCCTGCCGGGATCCGGCCGGATCCGGCCAGATCCGGCCCGGAGAGCCCCTTCCCTGGCCTCCTCGACCTCCCCGGCCTCTTCCTCCCCGTCTCCGGTGACGAACTCCGGTGAACCTCGTCGTCCATGCAACGAGGTTGACTTTCCCCCCTCCAAAATTCGTCCAAGTCCTCGAGTATTTTGCATAATCATGCCATGTTCGTCATGCCGTATCTCTGCATCCGTAGCTCCATTTCGTGCGTGTAATATGTCAAATTGTCTGTCTCAACGAGTCCATCATTTCATTGCATTGCATCATATTCATTTGAGGTCATCTTGATGCCTGAATCATCGTTGTAAGAGTGCTTCATGATGTTTTCTGCTGTCTGTTATCAGAACGAGCTCATTTGTCATTTTTGCCATGATTGATGTGTGCATCCTATGAGGTTGATGTCTACATGTGTTTTGATCTATGCCATGTCTTCTTTACAGAGGTGTATGCCTTGCATTTTTGTGATCAATGTGGTGACTAGCAGAAGCATGCAAACTAGGCATCGTGATGTTGCTGATTTTAGTCCCTGTTCTGCTGTTATTTTGATGCCATGTAAACTTGATGCTACAGAGAGATCCATGCATATTTAGAGATACTTCAGTAAGGGTATTTTGAACATATGGTTATTGTCTATCCATTCATGCCCTTGGTTGCAATTATGGAGTAGTCTAGCATGTCATTTTCGTGCTCTACTTTTGCTTCAAAATGTTTCCTGGCAGATTGTTTACATGTTATTCAATTTGGCCAAGGTTGTTGTAGTTGATCCTTGCATGCTATGGACTTGTTCTTGACTTGGTTGGTTACATAAACATGTCTTCTTGATGATGCTATGCTTATCTTGTCATGCAATGACTTGTGGTGAGTGAATCGAGCTTGTTAAGTAGTGTACATGATGTTGCTGTTTTGCTAGGCTGAATCTGTTATTTCGTGATGCTATATAAACATGTTGCTACTAATCATTCTATGCATAATCTGGTGATGTTCTATAAACATGTTTTGATCTACATGTCATCCTCTATCCATAAATGCCCCTGGTTGCATTTATGGCTTGCTGTAGCTTGTTCATATCTTGCTCCAAAGTTGCTTCATAATGTTGCTGTCAGCCTGTTAACATTAAGTTCAGTTGTTCCATGTGTTTTCCTAGTGTTCCATGCACCCTATGACCTTGCTATTGCCATGCTTAGCTTCACAAACATGTCTTCTTACTGTTGGTTGCCTTGCCATGCCATGTATTGCTCTGTAGTGAGTTGCACAAGCTCATCTACATGCCTTCATAATTCTGTTTCTGCCATGTTTGAATCTGTAATATAACTTGCTATGTTTACGTGGGTGCCATCATATTTTCTGATCCTTTTTGGCTTATGGTCAGTAAGGGACTTTTGATCTATGCATTTAGTAGATTCATGCCATGCCTTTGTTTGCCATGATAAGTTCCTGTAACATGTTGTTTGATAGCTCTAAACATTGCATCGTGATGTTATTTTCTGCAAAGTCTGAAATTGTTATAACTTGCAATCTTACCATGTGTGTTTGAGCATGTTCTAGTGATTTCTGGAGATAGCTCAGTGTTCATGTTTTGTAATGCTTTACCTGTACATCATGTCCATGCCTTTTGTTATTCATGTTGGGTGCTGTAGCATGTTGTTTTGATGCTTGCAATATGCCTAGTTGCTGTTTTGGACAGCTTGTCCTTATAACTTGTATAGTGTGTGTGTGTTGAACCGTTGCTCCGTTTTGAGTGTGCTCTATATGAAACTTGCTTAGAATTGCATGTAGTTTCATATTATCATGTTGCATCCTTGTTTTGAGGTGTTTGCTTGATGTTTGGATGCATTTTGCATCAATGCCATGTTTAACTTGTTTTGCTCATATCTTCTAGGCCGTAGCTCCGAACTAAATGAACTTTATATGTAACTTGACTAGAATCTCGTGTAGATCATCTTGTGCATCTTAACTTGCTGTTTAACAACTTGAACATAAGGTTTATTCAGATCTGGACCAATTTCGAAATATGCATATGAGGACTTACCGGAATTGTTATATGTTGTTCCCGGCCTCATTTAAACTTGCCTTGATGTGTTGCTCTTGTTTGCATCATCTCTTGCCATGAGTAGCTTCATGTAGCTTTGTCATGCATCATGCTTGTTGTGCATCATGTCTTGTTCATGTGTGGTGTGTTTACCTATGTTGTGTGCTTCTTCTCGATAGTTCCTGTTTCGTTGCGATCGTGAGGATTCGTTCGTCTACGCTTGGTTCGGCTTCATCCGTTCGTCTTCTTCATGGACTCGTTCTTCTTCCTTGCGGGATTTCAGGCAAGATGACCGCTACCCTGGATCTCACTACTATCATTGCTATGCTAGTTGCTTCGTTCTATCGCTATGCTGCGCTACCTATCACCTGTTTATCAAGCCATCCCAAATTGCCATGAACCTCTAACCTTTGACACCTTTCCTATGCAAACCATTGTTTGGCTATGTTACCGCTTTTGCTCAGCCCCTCTTATAGCGTTGCTAGTTGCAGGTGAAGTTGAAGATTTCTCCATGGTGGACAGGATTTTGGTTGGGATATCACAATATCTCTTATATTATTAATGCATCTATATACTTGGTAAAGGGTGGAAGACTCGGCCTTTTGCCTAGTGTTTTGTTCCACTCTTGCCGCCCTAGTTTCCGTCATACCGGTGTTATGTTCCCGGATTTTGCGTTCCTTACGCGGTCGGGTGATTTATGGGACCCCCTTGACAGTTCGCTTTGAATAAAACTCCTCCAGCAAGGCCCAACCTTGGTTTTACCATTTGCCTCACCACCACCTACCCTTTCCCTTGGGTCGGCCAACCCGAGGGTCATCTTTATTTTAGCCCCCCCGGGCCAGTGCTTGTCTAAGTGTTGGTCCGAACCGAGTAGACTGCGGGGCCACCTCGGGGCAACTCGAGGTTGGTTTTACTCGTAGGCTGTCTCATCCGGTGTTGCCCTGAGAACGAGATATGTGCAGCTCCTATCGGGATTGTCGGCGCATCGGGCGGCTTTGCTGGTCTTGTTTTACCATTGTCGAAATGTCTTGTAAACCGGGATTCCGAGTCTGATCGGGTCTTCCTGGGAGAAGGTCTATTCCTTCGTTGATCGCGAGAGCTTGTCATGGGCTAAGTTGGGACACCCCTGCAGGGTATAATCTTTCGAAAGCCGTGCCTGCGGTTATAGGCAGATGGGAATTTGTTAATGTCCGGTTGTAGATAACTTGACACCAGATCCGAATTAAAACGCATCAACCGCGTGTGTAGCCGTGATGGTCTCTTTTCGGCGGAGTCCGGGAAGTGAACACGGTTTCTGGGTTATGTTTGACGTAAGTAGGAGTTCAGGATCACTTCTTGATCATTGCTAGCTTCACGACCGTTCCGCTTGCTCTCTTCTCGCTCTTATTTGCGTATGTTAGCCACCATATATGCTTAGTCGCTGCTGCAGCCTCACCACTTTACCCCTTCCTTTCCCTTTAAGCTTTGCTAGTCTTGATACCCATGGTAATGGGATTGCTGAGTCCTCGTGGCTCACAGATTACTACAACAACAGTTGCAGGTACAGGTTATGCGATGATCATGACGCGAGAGCGATGCTTGCTTGCGTTGAGTTCTTCTTATGCTTCTTCTTCGATCAGGGGATAGGTTCCAGGTTAGCAGCCTGGGCTAGCAGGGTGGATGTCGTTTGAGTTTCTGTTTGTGTTTCATCCGTAGTCGGATGTTGCTCTTATGTATGGTGATGTTGTATTCGTGTGGCATTGTATGCCTCTTGTATGTATCCCCATCTATTATGTAATGTTGATGTAATGATATCCACCATGCAAAAGCGTTTCAATATGCGGGTCTATCCTTGGTGGGACCTTCGAGTTCCTTTTGGATAGGGTCGCATATTGGGCGTGACAGAAAGAGACAGCCTCGCTGTCTTTGGTTGCTGGCGCGAACCAGCCGTCGCTGCCGACGTGTGTCTCCACACCGTGGTTGTCCTCGGCCACTAGCTACTCGTTCAAGCGGAGCATGCGGGCACTCTGCACGGACGAGAGCACAGCCCGGTTCAAGTCGAGGACGTCCGGTTCCGCCTGCAGGAGGGCCTCGATGGCAGCGGCATCCGCGCACTCCGCGTCGAGTCGAGCCTCCGCCGCCCGGTTCAAGTCCAGGACTTCCGGTTCCGCCTGCAGGAGGGCGTCGATGAGAGCGGCATCCGCACGTTCCATGTCGAGTCGAGCCTCCGCCGCCCGGTTCAAGTCCAGGACTTCCGGTTCCGCCTGCAGGAGGGCGTCGATGAGAGCGGCATCCGCGCGCTCCGCATCGTGTCGAGCCTCTGCCACCCGGTTCAAGTCCAGGACTTCCGGTTCCACCCGTAGGAGGGCGTCGATGAGAGCGGCATCCGCGCCCTCTGTGTCGAGTCGAGCCTCTGCCGGCCGGTTCATGTCCAAGACGTCCGGTTCCGCCTGCAGGAGGGCCTCGATGGCAGCGGCATCCGCGCGCTCCGCCTCAAGTTGAGCCTCCGCCACCCGGTTCACATCCACGACATCCGGTTCCGCCTGCAGGAGAGCCTCGATGGCAGCGGCATGCGCGTGCTTCGTGTCGAGTTGAGCCTCTGCCTCCCGGTCCTCCTTTAGTATCGCCATGTTGAACAGCTGGTCCGCCTGCACCATGGGGGACTCGGACGTCGGCACGAAGTCGACGTCCATCGTCTCATAACCATCGAGGGCCTTCTGCGCCGCGACCTCCATAGTGAACATTGTATCAGCTTCCTCCTCCTCGCAGCTTGGCTCCAGAGAACTCGGGGATTGGCCCGCCGCAAAGCGAGCTTGGGAACGGAGGTCTGTGGCACCGACCGCCGTCGCGATTTCTGCGCGGCGCTCCGGCGTCAGCATATTGTAGTAAGTGATCTTGCGGTGCACCATGGCTTTCCGGCGAACTAGGGGACACTTGATGTGGGCTAGAGGATCGAAAGGTGGGGGAATGGGATGGAGATTTGGTGTGGTTTTAGGGTAGTGGCTGGCGTAGGCCGAGCAGCAAAGGTTCTGGTGTGAATAGTGGTTCCGGTGACGACCGGTCAATTGGTTTTGACTATACATCGCTCTTGTCGCGTTCGCATTGTAGCCCGGCACGCTGGACCCTCCACGTCGCTCACCGAATGGAACGCGCTTCGTCTTGCGTTTTCGCTTGCTTGTGGGACCGCAGTTGAGAGCAAACCGACGTCCCTCCCCCTCCCCCGCCCGCGTCATTTATTATACCACCACTCCCTCCGTTTTATGCGGAGTAAATAAAAACAGAGGGAGTATACTACGGATGAGGATCCCCTGACGTGGCCGGACCCATTGAGTAACTGACATGCGGGGCCTAGCAAGCATGGGGTCCGCCAGTACGTGACCGAAAGGGAGGGTAAGGCAGGGATACCTACGTCAGAGGATCCACTTCCACTATACTACTTTGACCAAATGTTAGAGTAATAATATATGACATGCAACTTACACAAATGTTAGAGTAATAATATATGACATGCAACTTACACAAAGCATACAGGGTCTAATGCGTTTTTCGAGGCTAACTTTGACCAAATGTTAGAGTAATAATATATGACATGCAACTTACACAAAGCATATGGTCAATTTCGTATGTGAAAGGAGTTTCCAATGATATAATTTTCACATTATACATCTCATGTACTCCCTCCGTCTAGGTGTGTAAGTCATCTTACGAAAACCAAATAATCCCAAAACACGTAGGCGCGGTGCATTAACTTCTACGTTGTTTCTTGTTTCTTGACCTATGAACCAATAAGAGATGAGGGTGTGCATGCTTTTAATGACCCGAGACTATCAAACATGACATGCAGTGGTTAGTTCATTGCATGCAATACTATTAATTAGCAAATAAAATTTAATGTCTCTTGTTTTCCCCTCCTCCTTGGTCACGGTGCACAGCCTAAGATGACTTACTCACCTATGTTAAAGGAGTACTATTAATCTTGTCAATAGTCAAATTGGAAACCATCTCGAGTACAAATCTAGGAGTATGTACGAATCTAACAATATTGATTGGGCGTTGTTCAATGTTGATACCTTTTTTTATCATAGTAGAGATACTTTGACTACACATAAAACTTATATGTAAGGTAGAAAGGATAGGAGGGAGTATATTGTACGTCCAAAAACGAAACGGACATTGAATACCCTTTATATATGATTTGCGGATGCTATGATCACCGGTTCAAAATTTTGAATCCTCCTTAGGTATCACGTGCCCCCACTCATTCCCTCTCGATTTCATCTCGGGGTCCGGAGATCTATTGAAAGAGGACTATGGTGGGTACATGTGAATGATACTCGGCGGAATGTTCAAATGAGGCATGCAGGAGGATGGACTCGACTGGAGGGCAACATGATCAATGGAGAAGAGGGTTGTAGAGGAATGAGAAATAAGCAAACGCCACATGATTACACTTGAACGGCTCAAATAAACAATAATTTGTCTCGCTTGGCCTACATAGTGAAAGGCCTAATGTGCAACGCGGAGCACTGACGCTCGAATATGGCCGGGAAAATAGGGAAACCGACATGTGGGGCACACCCATCGGGATGACGTAGCACAGACTAGTCCATGGAGGAGCTGGCCCACGACCTCCTCGCCACCGACAACCGTTCATGTGGGTCTTTGGGGCCAACAACGGGGCGCAGCTCCAGCACCGCCTCTGGACACGGCGACCGCGGTGGGCGACACGCTCATACCGTCGATAGACACGGTCGGTTTCAGTGTGCCGAGGGTGGCGTTTGTGCTGTGGCACGACCAACGGTATGTTTGGTTTGTGCCCAAGGTTTCCCCATCAAAGCATTGGGTAGCCAAATTTTTGGTTGAGGTATTGGTTGCCCATGATTTGGCCGACATTGGCAAGAAAAATGAACTAGAGTTGGCTAGAGTTCATTGGCATGCCAAAGAAATGGCAACCATCTAAACAAAGACCAATCTTTGGGTCATGACCAAAATTTTGGTAAGGTGCACTTTGGCCACAATCCAAACACACCCCAACACCCGTCTCGTCGAGGATGCATGGGGCACCGTGACGCGTCCATGGAGTGGTGTAGCGCGGCCAACTGCATCCTCTGGACCTGAGACCATGCCGGGTCGTCTTGCTTTTTCAATGACATGCAGGGATCTCATTTGAGCAAAGGGCATCTCCAACGCTGCCACGACCGCAGCTGACTACCCTGGCACACCAAAGCCCTCGTCTCTCGCGCCGTTGCGCGGTGCGTTCCTAGCCGGCGCCAGCTGCCCGCGTTCATCTCGTCCGTTTGTATGTCGTCGTTAAGAGGGTCGGTGCCCGAGGAACCAACTCCGATGACTTAATGACGCACCCGGACGCTTGGCCTCACCGGAATGCGTTACTTAAAGCGGCAATGCCCAGCTAACCTCCACACCATAGCGCATCGTCCTCCTACCTGACACCACATCCGCCATGACCGCAAGTGCGAATGCTTTGCGGGAGAGCTTGTCTTCGGGGATGAAGCTCGAGGTCACCGCCCTCGCTCAAGTCGCCTCTCGCGATGCAATAGCGCCGTAGTCGGACGCGGACGCGACCGCACAAGCGGTGGCCACGCTGGCGGCCGACGACAGGAGCACCGTCAGCCACGCGTCCTACTTGCCGCCGTCCGACATCCGGCACCACCAAGGTCGGGGACTCCTCCGAGGATGAGTAGGGCATGGGAGGCGGCAGGGCATGGTGTGCCAGCTGGCCGGTCCGTATCCCGTGTTCTACTCTTCCTCGCCGAAGACCCCACCTTCACTTCACGGGTCTTGAACCCCGCCCCCGTACATAGAGATCACAGATGGAGGACGTCGGTCGCCGCTGTAGAATAGGTTTAGGGTCGGGTTTCTTTTATGTCTTATAAAAGTTTGAAATGTAATGAAAATCTGCCTTGTTTGCGTTAATCTCGGCCAGTGTATATGAACTTTCACAATAATATACATATTGTAGGAGTACTAGTGCACGGAAGATCAAGATCTTGTGGGAGAAAAGGATGAACGAGGGAAAGCCTTATCTGCAAATGTGGAGAGGAGTGCGGGTAAATTGTCATAGTTTCCTTCCTATCCGTTAGATATAGATCGGACGGCCTATATTGCAGGATGATAGGCACATCATCATCACCAACTCTGTTTTTTATTGTACCGAGACAAATCTAAAAAACCCAACTAAGCCAACCTCCCAGCATATCGCACGGGAAAAGACCCGGCCGCGCCGTTTTAGTCGGGATTACCGAATTACTAGTAGTAGTATCGATGGATCGCGCGAAGCAACATTTTTTTTGAGGAGGCGAAGCACCTAGTTTAAAAGGAAAAAAGGCGGTACACTCACAGCACTCCTGTCACGGTCGCATTGCACCCCACACATGTTCGGTCCTGCACATGGCTCACGCAAACGGAACGCGCTTCGGCTTGCCTCTTCACTGACACGTGGGACTGCACTTGGAAAACCGACCATGCGCCAAACTCCACCCGCCCACCGCGCGAAAATCCTCCCCCCCCACACAAAAATTCCCCCCAAATTCGATTCAACCGCCCTTCGGCCAAATATTCGCCAAACCCCCCTCCCCTCGTCCCCCCTCCACTCCATTCGCTCCGCCAAAGCCGCCCTCCCCGCCGCACCAATACATCGACGCTGCCGTTTGTCGAGGGGACGCACGGCGATCCTCTCGCTCCCACAGTACGCTCTCGTAGACTGCCGTCCTCTAGTCGCGCCGTCACCTTTGGCTACGTTCTTGTGGAGGCGCACGGCGGTCAGCGCCGCCACCGCTGGCGACGTTCGTGTGGAGACGCACGGCGGTCAGCTTCTCCCACGGTATGCCCATTATAGACTCAGGCCCCGTTCATGTCGGTGTAGCGCTGAATGTTAGCTGATAGACGCTGTTAATCTCACTGTTTGCCGAAGTAGTTTACTGTCAATATGCTCTACTTAAGAAGCTTCCTTGCCCTGTTCTTCACTCAATCTGCTTAGATGAGATGGCATGCCAAGGCCGATTAGTTGCTAAAATATCCTGCCATATATTTATTGTGACATAGATTGCCATGGTCTAGTAGCCAATCTGTTAGGTGAAATAGCTCTACACCGTTTTATACTCAATCTTTGTTGCTGCGATGGCCTTCGATAGTTTGATGGCTGTGTGCTCGGGCTCATTGACTGCTGAAACAGCCTGCCATAATTTAGCACTCAAATCTGTTTGCTGAATTAGCTTTACATATATTTCGTTACTTAGATCTGCTCGTCCAAATATCTTGCCATAGCTTTAGACATCAACCTAGGTATTTTTTTCTGGACTTCATAAAAAAGTATATATGTTTTTCCTATAATATCTAGTAGAAGAACTAATTTGTATGTCTAACAGATGGACATGACTTGGATAACTTCTGCTCGAAGATTCTCCGCTGCATATGTCGAGGGGGTTGAAAACTTCATGAACTTTATCAGAGCTGAGTACGATGGTCCAAAATCAAATGCGCTCTGCCCGTGTAGCAGTTGTATGAATTTAGTTACAAGACCCCAGTCAACTGTGCAAAATCATCTACATTTGTATGGGATGTCGGTCACATATACTAGGTGGGTTCATCATGGTGAAGCTGTGAACGTCAATGTTATTGACTACGTGGAAGCAGCAGATCACCATCTTGATCTGCTTGATGCTCAGGTGGAAGAGGAGGAGGTGGTGGTGGAGGAGCCAGTGAGTTTGACCAACATAGAAACAATGCTACGAAATGCTCGTGCATTCCGTGAACTTTCACCTGCAGAAGAAAAACGATGGGCCCGCATGTTGCAACAATGCAACGTTGCTGTCACCCCAGGAAATAAGCTATCAGTATTCTCAGCTATGGTCACTGATGTCTACTACACAACCTTCTTCTTGTAGACGTTGTTGGGCCTGCAAGTGCACATGTTTGTAGGACAGTAGCAAATTTCCCTCAAGTGGATGACCTAAGGTTTATCAATCCGCAAGAGGCATAGGAGGAAGATGGTCTCTCTCAAACAACCCTGCAACCAAATAACAAAAAGTCTCTTGTGTCCCCAACACACCCAATACAGTGGTAAATTGTATAGGTGCACTAGTTCGGCGAAGAGATGGTGATACAAGTGCAATATGGATAGTGGATAAAGGTTTTTGTAATCTGAAAATATAAAAACAGCAAGGTAACAAGTGGTAAACGTGAGCGTAAATGGTATTGCAATGATAGGAAACAAGGCCTAGGGTTCATACTTTCACTAGTGCAAGTTCTCTCAACAATAATAACATAGATAGATCATATAACAATCCCTAAACATGCAACAAAGAGTCACTCCGAAGCCACTAATAGCAGAGAACAAACGTAGAGATTATGGTAGGGTACAAAACCACCTCAAAGTTATTCTTTCAAATCAATCTGTTGGGCTATTCCTATAAGTGTCACAAACAACCCTGGAGTTTTTACTAGAATAACACCTTAAGATACAAATCAACCAAAACCCTAATGTCACCTAGATACTCCATTGTCACCTCAAGTATCCGTGGGCATGATTATACGATATGCATCACAAAATCTCAGATTCATCCAACCAACATAAAAGTACTTCAAAGAGTGCCCCAAAGTTTCTACCGGAGAATCAAGAGCGTGTGCCAACCCCTATGCATAGGTTCCCAATGTCACGAAACCCGCAAGTTGATCACCAAGACATACATCAAGTGTTCTCATAAAAGACTCAATCCGATAAGATAACTTCAAAGGGGAAACTCAATTCATCACAAGAGAGTAGAGGGGGAGAAACATCATAAGATCCAACTACAATAGCAAAGCTCGGGATACATCAAGATCGTGCCATAGATGGAACACGAGAGAGAACACGAGAGAGAGAGATCAAACACATAGCTACTGGTACATACCCTCAGCCCCGAGGGTGAACTACTCCCTCCTCATCATGGATAGCGCCGGGATGATGAAGATGGCCACCGGTGATGGGATCCCCCTCCGGCAGGGTGCTGGAACAGGGTCCCGATTGGTTTTTGGTGGCTGCAGAGGCTTGCGGCGGTGGAACTCCCGATCTATCTTTTGTTCTGGAATTTTTAGGGTACATAGGTATATATGAGTGCAGGGAGAACGTCGGTGGAGCTACGAGGGGCCCACGAGGCAGGGGGCGCGCCCAGGGGGGAGGGCGCCCCCCCACCCTCGTGAGCACCTCCCGTATCTTCTGACATGGGGTCCAAGTCCATCAGGTGGGTTTCCTTCCAAAAATAACTTCTCCAGTTGATTTCGTTCCGTTTTGACTCCGTCTGATATTCCTTTTCCTCGAAACACTGAAATAGGCATAAAACAGCAAATCTGGGCTAGGCCTCCGGTTAATAGGTTAGTCCCAAAAATAATATAAAAGTGGATAATAAAGCCCAATATTGCCTAAAACAATAGAAAAAGTAGCATTGAGCAATCAAAAATTATAGATACGTTGGAGCCGTATCAAGCATCCCCAAGCTTAATTCCTACTCGTCCTCGAGTACGTAAATGATAAAAAGAAGAATTTTTGATGCGGAGTGATACTTTGGCATAATTTCAATGTAAATCTTCTTAATCATGGCATGAATATTCAGATCCGAAAGATTCAAGATAAAAGTTCATATTGACATAAAAATAATAATACTTCAAGCATACTAATCAAGCAATTATGTCATCTCAAAATAACATGGCCAAAGAAAGTTCATCCCTACAAAATGATATGGTTAGGCTACGCTTCATTTTCGTCACACAAAGATGTTCCCAACTTCTATACCCCCGATGACAAGCCAAGCAATTGTTTCTTACTTTTTAACGCGCTTCAGCTTTTTCAACCCTCACGCAATACATGAGCGCAAGCCATGGATATAGCACTATAGGTGGAATAGAATATAACGATGGAGGTTATGTGGAGAAGACAAAAAAGGAGAAAGTCTCACATCGACGCGGCTAATCAACGGGCTATGGAGATACCCATCAATTGATGTCAATGCGAGGAGTAGGGATTGCCATGCAACGGATGCACTAAGAGCTATAAGTGTATGAAAGCTCAACAAAAGAAACTAAGTGGGTGTGCATCCAACTAGCTTGCTCATGAAGACCTAGGGCATCTGAGGAAGCCCATCGTTGGAATATACAAGCCAAGTTCTATAATGAGAATTCCCACTAGTGTATGAAAGTGATAACTCAAGAGACTCTCTATATGAAGATCTTAGTGCTACTTTGAAGCACAATATATGAGACTCACTACATGAAGAACAAGGTGCTACTTTGAAGCACAATATATGAGACTCACTACATGAATAACAAGGTGCTACTTTGAAGCACAATATATGAGACTCACTACATGAATAACAAGGTGCTACTTTGAAGCACAAGTGTGGTAAAAGGATAGTAGCATTGTCCCTTCTCTCTTTTTCTCTCATTTTTTGGGCCCTCCTTTTTTTGGTGGGCTTCTTTGGCCTTTTTTTATTTGGGCTTCTTTGGCCTCTTTTTTTTTTGTAAAGTCCGGAGTCTCATTCCGACTTGTGGGGGAATGATAGTCTCCATCATCCTTTCCTCACTGGGGCAATGCTCTAATAATGATGATCATCACACTTTTATTTACTTACAACTTGATATTACAACTCGATATCTAGAACAAAGATATGACTCTATATGAATGCCTCCGGCGGTGTACCGGGATGGTGCAATGAATCAAGAGTGACATGTATGAAAAATAATGCATGGTAGCTTTGCCACAAATACGATGTCAACTACATGATCATGCAATGGCAATATGGCAAAAGTAAAGTATGTCATGATGATGATGAACGGAACGGTGGAAAGTTGCATGGCAATATATCTCGGAATGGCTATGGAAATGCCATAAATAGGTAGGTATGGTGGCTGTTTTGAGGAAGATATAAGGAGGTTTATGTGTGATAGAGCGTATCGTATCACGGGGTTTGGATGGACCGGTGAAGTTTGCACGAACTCTCAAGGTGAGAAAGGGCAATGCACGGTACCGAAGAGGCTAGCAAATGCGGAAAGGTAAAAGTGTGTATAATCCATGGACTCACATTAGTCATAAAGAACTCATATACTTATTGCAAAAGTTTATTAGCCCTCAAAGCAAAGTACTACTACGCATGCCCCTAGGGGGATAGATTGGTAGGAAAAGACCATCGCTCGTCCCCGACCGCCACTCATAAGGATGCACAAGCCAGGTACACTTCATGTTTCAAATTTGTTACACAACTTTAACCATACGTGCATGCTATGGGACTTGCAAACTTCAACACAAGTATTTCTCAAATTCACAATTATCAACTAGCACGACTTTGATATTATTACCTCCATATCTTAAAACAATTATTAAGCATTAAATTTATCTTCATATTCAATTCACTCAAAAGAAAGTTTCACATATCTTGAACACTAAGTATATTAACATTAAGCAAATTACCATGCTATTAATGACTCTCAAAATAATCTAAGTGAAGCATGAGAGATCAAGTTTCTTTAAAACAAATCCACCACTGTGCTCTAAAAGATCTAAGTGAAGTACTAGAGCAAAAATTATCACGCTCAAAAAGATATAAGTGAAGCACATAGAGTATTCTAGCAAATTCCAATTTGTGTTAGGCTCTCTCTCATTAAAGAATTTCAGATGTTGATACTTTAATCAAAATAGCAAGCAAAGCTAAAGAAAACTATATTGCAAGGATAGCACAACTCATGTGAATAAGCAAAAAACTTAGGCTCAACCGATACTAACCGATAGTTGTTGAAGAAGAAAGGTGGGATACCTACCGGGGCATCCCCAAGCTTAGATGCTTGAGACTTCTTGAAATATTATCTTGGGGTGCCTTGGGCATCCCCAAGCTTGACCTTTTGTGCCTCCTTAATTCCTCTCATATCATGGTTTCTCTTCTTTTTATCAAAAGCTTCATTCACAACAAACTCAACAAGAACTCGTGAGATAGGTTAGTATAAACCAATGCAAAACCTTATCATATTATACTGTAACAAATCACTTAAATTATTATTCAACATTGAATACTAAATTCCTCTGCATATTTAATACTCCTATCATCAAATAGAATCATTAAACAAGCAAACATATGCAAACAACGCAAACATAACAGCAATCTGTCAAAAAAGGACAGTCTGTAAAGAATGCAAGAGTATCAATACTTCCCTGACTCTAAAAATTATGAACTAAAATTCCCACTGTAACAAATTTATCAGATCTCAAGATGCAAAAAGATTCAACGTTAGACCATGCTCTTACTTTTCTAGGGAATTTTTGCAACAGCGGTAAACTTTCTGTTTTCAAACAGCAACATGCAAACTAGCAAAATAAGCATGGCAAAGGCTATCCTTGACTTTTTTTATTGAAACTAAAGAGGCAAAACATTATTATAACTAAATCAAGAAAATACTAACAAAAGAAAATGATGCTCCAAGCAAAACACATATCATGTGGTGAATAAAAATATAGCTCCAAGTAAAGTTACCGATGAACGTAGACGAAAGAGGGGATGCCTTCCGGGGCATCCCCAAGCTTAGGCTCTTGGTTGTCCTTGAATATTACCTTGGGGTGCCTTGGGCATTCCCAATCTTAGGCTCTTGCCACCCCTTATTCCATAGTCCATTGAATCTTTACCCAAAACTTGAAAACTTCAACCACACAAAACTCGTAAGCTCCGTTGGTAAAAGAAAATAAAACTACCACTTAGGTACTGTAATGAACTCATTCTAAATTCATATTGGTGTAAT
The DNA here is from genome assembly GCF_018294505.1 of Triticum aestivum. Classification (NCBI taxonomy): domain Eukaryota; kingdom Viridiplantae; phylum Streptophyta; class Magnoliopsida; order Poales; family Poaceae; genus Triticum; species Triticum aestivum. Next base: position 449,313,547 of record NC_057804.1, read on the forward strand.
ATCTACTGTACTCCAACTTATCTATGGTTCATACCCTCCGATACTACTCATAGATTCATCAAAATAAGCAAACAACGCATAGAAAATAGAATCTGTCAAAAACAGAACAGTCTGTAGTAATCTGTATAAAACGTATACTTATGGAACCCCAAAAATTATGAAATAAATTTCTGGACCTGAGCAATTTGTCTATTAATCATATGCAAAAGGAATCAACCTAAAAGCACTCTGCAGTAAAAAATGGCAGCTAATCTCGTGAGCGCTAAAGTTTCTATTTTTCACAGCAAGATCATATAAACTTCACCCAAGTCTTCCCAAAGGTTCTACTTGGCACTTCATTGAAACAAAAGCTATAAAACATGATTACTACAGTAGAATAATCATGTGGACACACAAAAACAGTAAGGAAAAATATTGGGTTGTCTCCCAACAAGCACTTTTCTTTAATGCCTTTTAGCTAGGCATGATGGTGGCAATGATGCTCACATTGAAACATAACGGAAGCATCATGAAGCATATGACTAGCACATTTAAGTCTAACCCACTTACTATGCATAGGGATTTTGTGAGCAAACAACTTATGGGAACAATAATCAACTAGCATAGGATGGCACAGCAAGCATAGCTTCAAGAATTTAAGCATATAGAGAGAAAACTTGACATTATTGCAATTCCTACAAGCATATGTTCCTCCCTCATAATAATTTTTAGTAGCATCATGAATGAATTCAACAATATAACCAGCACCTAAAGCATTCTTTTCATGATCTACAAGCATAGAAAAATTTCTACTCTCCACATAAGAAAACTTTTTCTTTATAGCATACATATCATCACAATAATCATCATAGATAGGAGGCATGCTTTCATCATAGTAAATTTGCTCATCAAAGCTTGGGGAAAAAATATATCATAATCATCAAACATAGCTTCCCCAAGCTTGTGGCTTTGCGTATCATTAGTATCATGGATATTCAAGGAATTCATACTAACAACATCGCAATCATGCTCATCATTCAAAGATTTAGTGCCAAACATTTTAGAGATTTCTTCTTGTAGCACTTGAGAACAATTTTCCTTTCCATCATACTTACGAAACATATTAAAAAGGTGAAGCATATGAGACAAAGTCAACTCCATTTTTTTTGTAGTTTTCTAAACTAGTGATAAAAACAAGAAACAAAAATATTCAATTGCAAGATCTAAAGATATACCTTCACTTACCTAGCCTCCCCGGCAACGGCGCCAGAAAAGAGCTTGATGTCTACTACACAACCTTCTTCTTGTAGACGTTGTTGGGCCTGCAAGTGCACAGGTTTGTAGGACAGTAGCAAATTTCCCTCAAGTGGATGACCTAAGGTTTATCAATCTGCAAGAGGCGTAGGAGGAAGATGGTCTCTCTCAAACAACCGTGCAACCAAATAACAAAAAGTCTCTTATGTCCCCAACACACCCAATACAATGGTAAATTGTATAGGTGCACTAGTTCGGCGAAGAGATGGTGATACAAGTGCAATATGGATAGTGGATAAAGGTTTTTGTAATCTGAAAATATAAAAACAGCAAGGTAACAAGTGGTAAACGTGAGCGTAAACGGTATTGCAATGATAGGAAACAAGGCCTAGGGTTCATACTTTCACTAGTGCAAGTTCTCTCAACAATAATAACATAGATAGATCATATAACAATCCCTCAACATGCAACAAAGAGTCAGTCCGAAGCCACTAATAGTGGAGAACAAACGTAGAGATTATGGTAGGGTATGAAACCACCTCAAACTTATTCTTTCAAATCAATCCGTTGGGCTATTCCTATAAGTGTCACAAACAACCCTGGAGTTTTTACTAGAATAACACCTTAAGATACAAATCAACCAAAACCCTAATGTCACCTAGATACTCCATTGTCACCTCAAGTATCCGTGGGCATGATTATACGATATGCATCACAAAATCTCAGATTCATCCAACCAACATAAAAGTACTTCAAAGAGTGCCCCAAAGTTTCTACCGGAGAATCAAGAACGTGTGCCAACCCCTATGCATAGGTTCCCAATGTCACGAAACCCGCAAGGTCATCACCAAGACATACATCAAGTGTTCTCATGAAAGACTCAATCCGATAAGATAACTTCAAAGGGGAAACTCAATTCATCACAAGAGAGTAGAGGGGGAGAAACATCATAAGATCCAACTACAATAGCAAAGCTCGGAATACATCAAGATCGTGCCATAGATGGAACACGAGAGAGAACACGAGAGAGAGAGAGATCAAACACATAGCTACTGGTACATACCCTCAGCCCCGAGGGTGAACTACTCCCTCCTCATCATGGATAGCATCGGGATGATGAAGATGGCCACCAGTGATGGGATCCCCCTCCGGCAGGGTGCCGGAACAGGGTCCCGATTGGTTTTTGGTGGCTACAGAGGCTTGTGGCGGCGGAACTCCCAATCTATCTTCTGTTCTGGAAGTTTTAGGGTACATAGGTATATATGGGTGCAGGGAGAACGTCGGTGGATCTACGGGGGCCCCACGAGGCAGGGAGCGCGCCCAGGGGGGAGGGCGCGCCGCCCACCCTCGTGAGCACCTCCCGTATCTTCTGACGTGGGGTCCAAGTCCATTAGGTGGGTTTCCTTCCAAAACTAACTTCTCCAGTTGATTTCATTCCGTTTTGACTCCGTCTGATATTCCCTTTCCTCGAAACACTGAAATAGGCATAAAACAGCAAATCTGGGCTGGGCCTCCGGTTAATAGGTTAGTCCCAAAAATTATATAAAAGTGGATAATAAAGCCAAATATTGCCTAAAACAGTAGAAAAAGTAGCATGTAGCAATCAAAAATTATAGATACGTTGGAGACGTATCAAGCATCCCCAAGCTTAATTCCTACTCGTCCTCGAGTAGGTAAATGATAAAAAGAAGAATTTTTGATGCAGAGTGATACTTTGGCATAATTTCAATGTAAATCTTCTTAATCATGGCATCAATATTCAGATCCGAAAGATTCAAGATAAAAGTTCATATTGACATAAGAATAATAATACTTCAAGCATACTAATCAAGCAATTATGTCATCTCAAAATAAAATGGCCAAAGAAAGTTCATCCCTACAAAATCATATGGTTAGGCTATGCTTCATTTTCGTCACACAAAGATGTTCCCAACTTCTATACCCCCGATGACAAGCCAAGCAATTGTTTCATACTTTTTAACGCGCTTCAACTTTTTCAACCCTCACGCAATACATGAGCGCAAGCCATGGATATAGCACTATAGGTGGAATAGAATATAATGATGGAGTTTATGTGGAGAAGACAAAAAAGGAGAAAGTCTCACATCGACGCGGCTAATCAACGGGCTATGGAGATACCCATCAATTGATGTCAATGCGAGGAGTAGGGATTGCCATGCAACGGATGCACTAAGAGCTATAAGTGTATGAAAGCTCAACAAAAGAAACTAAGTGGGTGTGCATCCAACTTGCTTGCTCATGAAGACCTAGGGCATTTGAGGAAGCCCATCGTTGGAATATACAAGCCAAGTTCTATAATGAAAATTCCCACTAGTATATGAAAGTGATAACTCAAGAGACTCTCTATATGAAGATCTTAGTGCTACTTTGAAGCACAATATATGAGGCTCACTACATGAAGAACAAGGTGCTACTTTGAAGCACAATATATGAGACTCACTACATGAAGAACAAGGTGCTACTTTGAAGCAAAAGTGTGGTAAAAGGATAGTAGCATTGTCCATTCTCTCTTTTTCTCTCATTTTTTTGGGCCTTCCTTTTTTTGGTGGGCTTCTTTGGCCTTTTTTTTATTTGGGATTCTTTGGCCTCTTTTTTTTGTAAAGTCCGGAGTCTCATCCCGACTTGTGGGGGAATCATAGTCTCCATCATCCTTTCCTCACTAGGGCAATGCTCTAATAATGATGATCATCACACTTTTATTTACTTACAACCTGATATTACAACTCGATATCTAGAACAAAGATATGACTCTATATGAATGCCTCCGGCGGTGTACCGGGATGGTGCAATGAATCAAGAGTGACATGTATGAAAAATAATGCATGGTAGCTTTGCCACAAATACGATGTCAACTACATGATCATGCAATGGCAATATGACAAAAGTAAAGTATGCCATGATGATGATGAACGGAACAGTGGAAAGTTGCATGGCAATATATCTCGGAATGGCTATGGAAATGCCATAAATAGGTAGGTATGGTGGCTGTTTTGAGGAAGATATAAGGAGGTTTATGTGTGATAGAGCGTATCGTATCACGGGGTTTGGATGCACCGGCGAAGTTTGCACCAACTCTCAAGATCAGAATGTAATGAGCCATCCATCTCATGGTAGTGAGTGGAAAAGCTTCGATGATAAACACAAAGAGTTTGCTGCTGACCCGAGAAACATTAGACTTGGCTTAGCTTCAGATGGATTTAACCCATTTGGCCACCAGAGCGCCACATATAGCATGTGGCCAGTGCTTGTTATCCCTTACAACATGCCTCCAAATGTCTGCACCAAAGAATCAAACTACATGATGGCCTTGCTCATCCCATGTCCAAAAAGTCATGGAAAGGATTTTGATTTGTTCATGGAGCCTCTTGTGGAGGAACTTCAACAGCTATGGAAGGGTGTTCTCACTCGAGACCTATATAGCAGCCCACCAGCTAATTTCTTTCTACATGTTGTTGTAATTTGGTGCATCCATGATTATCTGGCTTTGGGCGCTATGTCAGGGCGAACGACACATGGTTACAATGCATGTGTTCGCTGTGACAGGAATCCGCTGTCATACGCAATACTTAGCAAGATCTGTTACATTGGACACCGCCATTTCCTTGCCAAGGACAAGCCGCATCCTAGAAAATACCGAAGACATGTGTTCAATGTAAAGCATGAAAACCGTGATGCGCCAAAGAGGCTCGCCGCCGATGAGTTGAAAGTGGAATTAGAGAAGGTCAGACATATTACACCAGGAAACCATCCTGGTAATGGTAGAGGGAAAAGGAAGCATGGCACGGTAGAAGAGAGATTATTGTTTACCCGCAGGTTCGCTTTGTGGGACTTGGAGTATTGGAAAGATTTGGATCTGCGGCATAATCTTGATGTGATGCACATCGAGAAAAATATATGTGACAGCATTATCGGCACACTTCTTAACATTGAAGGTAAGACGAAAGATACCTTAAAATCTAGGATTGATTTGACACACCTGGGTATCAGAAAGGATTTGCAGGTGCAAGATGAAGGTAAACCACGGAATATGGCACCAACTGTGTACGTCTTGGACAAGGTAAAAAGAAAAGAATTCTGCGAGGTCCTGTCACGTGTGAGATTCCCACATGGATTTGCTTCCAACCCTGAAAGGAGAGTCAGTGCAGATGGAAACAAGGTACAAGGGTTGAAAACTCATGACTGCCACGTCCTACTTCAAAGGGTTTTACCTGTTATCCTTAGAGGATTGGGCCGCCCTGACTTATACAGAGCAGTTGCAGAGTTGGGACAATTCGTCAGGGAACTCTGCAGTAGAAATATCAGGATAGATGCTTTGGAGCGTCTTAGAGACAAGATACCAACTATCCTATGCGACCTTGAGAAGATATATCCTCCAGCCTTCTTTGATGTGATGGTGCATTTGGCTGTTCATCTACCTGATGAGGCACTACTTAGAGGTCCAGTACAGTATGGCTGGATGTACCCTATTGAAAGGCGGCTAGGAACTTTCAAGGACTATGTTAGGAACAGAGCTAGACCCGAGGGTTCCATTGCAGAGGCCTACATTGCTACAGAAGCGTTGACATTCTGCTCAAAATACATTGAAACAGCTGATCAGCTTAGCAAAGAGGTGGGTGAAGACAATCCCGGGCTCAATGTTTTCGATTATTCTGTTCGAGTTACAGGGAAGAGTCGACAAGAGGACAAACCTAAAGATTTGGACAAAATGGTTTGGTATGTGTTGAATAACTGTCCTAAGATACTACCTTATATCAAGTAAGTGCAGTACTGCAGCTTATACATCATAATCTACTAAACTTGCAGCACATTCTTATATATTTAGATGTTTGACGCGATCACTATGTTGTGAAACATGTACAAAGAGGAGTTACTGCCGCAAAATCCAAGAAACATTGACAAACTGGTTATGTCAGGATTTGCGAAATGGTTCAAGAACCATGTAAGCTTTTGAACTGCACTGTCAGTTTTTTTAATATATTGAGTACATAAGATGATCAGCTTGTCTATTTTCTAACCATAGGTTAAGAAGATGCGGGAGGATGGGCATGCAGTTGATGATGCCCTTTACTCACTAGCAATGGGTCCTGATACTCGGGTAAGACATTACGAATCTTGTGTTGTTGGAGATGTGCGCTACAACACCCTTGCACGAGATGAAGGCAGGAAGACACAAAACAGTGCCATCATGAGCACGGATACGTATGAAAAAGAGACAACTGAAATGTATGCTAACATAACAGACATTGTTCAGTTGCAGTATATCTCCAGTTTCGAGGATCATCGGTGTGTGGTTCTGTTGTGCTGTCGTTGGTATAACCTGTTTTCCAGGATCGCAAAACCCAGAGCTGATGATTATTTCAAATCCATCAATGTCAAGGTGGCGTACCAGACCAACGAGCCTTTATTTTTGCAAATCAAACAACACATATATTTTTCTTGGAAGACACATTTGCACGTAGCGATGACTGGAGAGTATTGCAAAGGTTTGAGCAGAGGAATTCGTTTAATGAAGTTGCACAACAAGATGATGCTTACACTGCTCGTGATGTATAAGATAACACAGATGTTCTAATATCTTTGAGAACCATCATGTCAATGACGCCGGCGAAAAGATTGCCTGTCGTGCTATGGACATACAAGAGTTGATCAAGAAGAAGCCAACGTTCGAGGACGTTGAGGACGAAGAAGAAGATGACACCATGGGGAATTATGATTCAGACTGATACACATGGCGAAGATGTTGACACTGCTGCTGCGGATGATGATTACATTGCTTTTGTCGTATTTTCCTGTCAGAAGACATTTTTTTATCTACTATGTGAAATTGTGTTTGCTATGACAACTGAAACCTGATGAACATGTTGTTTAGTATTTTGCTGTGAGAACATCACTTGTTATGTATGCTGATTTGTGTTTGGTGATTGTATGACAACTAAAACATGATGACATTGTTGTTTAGTTGTACTCATATTTGGCTGTGAAACTTGAATTTGATGACATAGTTTGCCGTTGGACTGCAATTTTCTCGACGTCTTCGAATGAGAACAAAGCTGACCCGACAGGGACTCTGCTATCTATTTATTTATATGAGCAAAAGGGGATACCCCCTGATTTCCGTTAATAGAAATCATTAGATGTTCACAACACTACACCCAACCTTCTACACAGGTTTCATTCATTACTAGTTTCAACAAAGTGCTCATGTCGTAGCCATTGAATACATCACAAGTGCTACATACACTGCAAATAAAGAGACAATCATCCTACAGAGCACATCAATTTTGCCCATTATCTTCACAAGCTCTTTCATCTCCTCATTGCTGTCAAGGCCATTCAACAGCTGTTGCTTGGCTATGATCAGAGGAATTGCGTCTTTAACCTTCTGCTCTGCATCTTCCTCTTCTGCCGTTCCTTCAGTTACTTGTCCAACACCCCAACCTGCTGGTATTGGGATTCCTCGGCTAACCAAATAATCAGCGTAGTTGCATTCCCCCAGATCAGCAACTTCACAGAAATACAAATCACACGAATCTTCCCTTTTCTGCACGAATCAAATTGGAAGATCATCAACCAAACTATTAAAAAAAATTAGCAACTGAAAGCAGCAGAACAACACTTAAACATATTATTACCCCATGATTCGGGCATTTGTAGAAGACTCGGCCAGGGTTGCGGATTGTGGTTGAGACACGATGGATGACTCTGCGTGATTTGCAGCAGTGGCACCACACCAACGGCAGCGGGTTGCGATGAGCAATCGGCTGCGGTGCGCGTGCTGGCGGGGGTGTGATGAGACCCACAGGCGATGGTACGGGTGGCGACTTGGTGCATATCTGGTTGTTGCCTGCTGAAGAGCAGGTGGACGAGCAGCTAGCGGACATGGTTGCTGCGGCCAGAGCTTCTGATGCTAGGCAGAGTAAGTAGAGAAGAGGAGAAGCGAACATTGGATATGTCAGTTTCATTACTTGCAGAGTAGCATAGCACCATATATAGTCATAGTCTAGGTTTGGATTCGAACCAGCTATAGGAGCACGTCTTTCTTTTTTCTAAAACTCGGCAACGTCTCTTTACTGGTACACTAGCTTGTTCTGTACGCTTTCCAAAGTCTTTGATTTTCTTTCCCTTTTCTTGCGAGGAAGGAAGGAGGACAAAATTGAGAGTTCCTCGGACTCGAACCCAAGACCTCTCGGTTGAAAACCAAGGGTGCTAGACACTTATGTGGCGAACGTTCCCTGTGAGGAGGACGGCAGACGAACGCATTTTCCTCGCAGTTTTCTTCCTATATATAAAAAGGTATGCTACTTGGTGTCCGCTTAGTCAAAAAACGATTGTGCCAACCTTGACCGTTTGATTGACATTCAACGTCTGTCGCGTTTCTTCAGTCTCTTCTTCCTCGAGCCGCCAAAGCCAAACCAGCGCCGGCGGGACCGCCTGCTCCCGCCTCCCACGGCTGGCTGTGATCTTCCCCGACTCCTGTTCATTCCCGTCCGAGGCCTCACCATCGTCCTCCGCGCTCGCCGCGGCGCCGCCCTCCGGTGTTGTCAACATGGTCAACAACCGAGAGGAATAAGGAGATGACTGTAAATGGTGAGGATGACAATAGGGACCCAACAGCACGTGCAGTAATTTTGTTTTTTCAAGATGGAGAAGGGCATCAACTGGGTTGTGCGGGACCCATGGCCCGTCTAGCCCAGGCTTTTATTTCATATGTTTAGCACATGACCAGCCCAGTTTGTTTTTTTCCTTTCTGAAAAATGGCTAGCCAGCTATTTTGATTTTTTGCAGAATAACCAACATAGGCCTACTTGCTTTTCTACGCCCTGCTAGGCTGGAAATCATTCAAGATGAGGAGGGATGCATTTTGCCCAGAAAATGGGCTATAAGTAATAAGAAATGGGCTATAAGTAATAAGAAATGGGCTATAAGTAATAATAAATGGGCTATAAGTAATAATAAATAAGCTGTAAAATGAACAAAATACAGCAAACAAGCAATTAGTTCCCAAATATTGTTTTCTTTCGGATTTTGATATTTTAAATTTCATTGTTTTTGTGCGGGTAAAATTTCATTGAATTTAAATTAAGGTATATTTAGATTTAAAATTAATTTGAATCCGGCTAGAAATTTCGGGTTGTATGCTGTTTGGGACAGATTTGGAGGCTGACTTGTGGGTCTACTAGGTTGACGTGTACTTTGGCTTTGTCAACTTAGTCCACAAACGATTCTAGCAGCAGTGACCGTTGGATGTTAATCCAACGGCCGTGCTGCTTCTTCAATATCTGATCTTGTTGCTCCGGCCGTCCAAACCAGCTCCGGTGGGACTGCTTGCTCCCGCCTCCCGTGGCCGGCTGTGCTGTCACACTGGCCGCACCGCCCCACCCTACTTCATTGCTGGCAAGGCCATTCCTCTACTCACCCACACCTCCTGTTATTTTCCAGCGACGGCAGTCGGACCAGTAAACCCTCTTACTCCCCACCGCGTGGGCAACCATTGCCGAGTCTTCCCCGGCTCCGTGTCGTTCCCTTCCTAGGCCTCGCCGTCGTCCACCGCCATGGTGCTCTCGGCGCGGCCTGGTCAACGTGGTCAATGAACGACATCCATCGGTCGTGGACTGTACGCGCAAAATAATGATTCCTCCACCTGACAGCTGGGACCCACTGGAAGGGCCTCTGTATTTCGCGAAAAAATGTTCCCCCCACTGACATGTCGGACCCACCAGCTATATCTTCGCACGCAAGGAAGTGCCTCCTTATTATGCACAAAAAAATGAATACCCACCCTGCTAGATGGGACCCACCATAGTGGGAGGATGACTTGTGGGCCAACAAAGTTGACGGGGATAGAGGGCTTTGTCAACTTAGTCAATATGAATGATTCTAGCTCCAGTGACCGTACGATGTCCATCCAACGGCCATAGTGCTTCTTCAACCTCTGGTCTTCTTGCTCCAGCCGCCCAAAGCAGCGCCGGTTGTGCCGCGTGCTCCTGCCTCTCGTGGCCAGCTATGATGCCGCGGAGGCCTCACTGCCCCCTACTACTCCCACCGCTGGCCTAGGGTATCCCTCTACTCACCCACACCCCATGTTATTTTGCGGTGACGGCAGCCTCACGCCGCAGCCGAACCAGTGAACCCTCGTACTCCTCTCCGCGCGGGCTACCACTGCTGCGTCTTCCCCGGCTCTGCGTCGTCCCCTTCCTAGGCCTCGCCATCGTCCAGACCACCGCCCTGGTGCTCTCGGCGCGGCGTGGTCAACATGGTCAACGGCCGACTTCCATCAGAAGAGTACTGTATGTGGAGAGGCTGACAGCTGGGTCCAGGCGGCCGCAAGGAAGTGCCTCCTTATTACGCGCAAAATAATTATTCCTCCACCTGACAGCAGGGACCCACCGGACGGGCCACCTTATTTCGCGAAAAAAACATTTCCCCCCTGACTGCTAGGACCCACCGGATGGGCCAACGATTTCGCGAAAAAAAACGTTCCCCGCGCTGTCAGCTCGGACCCACCGGAAGTGCCTCCTTATTATGCACAAAAAATGAATACTCCCCTTGCTTGCTGGGACCCACCATGGTGGGAGGCTGGCTTGTGGGCCTACTAAGTTGATTGGGATGGGGGCCTTTGTCAACTTTAGTCAATATGAACAATTCTAGCTCCAGTGACCGTACGATGTCCATCCAACGGCCGTAGTGCTTCTTCAACCTCTGGTCTTCTTGATCTAGCCGCCCAAAGCAGCGCCGGTCGTGCCGCATGCTCCTGCCTCCCGTGGCCGGCTGTGCTGCCACAGAGGCCTCACCACCCCCTACTATTCCCACCGCTGGCCAGGCCCTGCGGCGACGGCAGCCTCACACCACAGCCGAACCAGTGAACCCTTGTACTCCTCTCCGCGCGGGCATCCACTGCCGCGTCTTCCCCGGCTCCCCGTCGTCCCCTTCCTAGGCCTCGCCATCGTCCACCGCCCTGGTACTCTCGGCGCAGCGTGGTCAACGTGGTCAAGGAACGACTTCCATCGGACGTGGACTGTACGTGCAGAGGCTGACAGCTGGGTCCACGGCCGCAGCAAGGAAGTGCCTCCTTATTACGCACAAAATAATTATTCCTCCACCTGACAGCGGGGACCCACCGGACGGGCCACCGTATTTCACAAAAAAAATGTTTCCCCCTGACTGCTGGGACCCACCAGCTACACCTTCACACGCAAGGAAGTGCGTCCGAAAAAAAAACGATTCGCCCCCCTAACTGCTGAGACCCACCAGCTACATCTTCGCACGCAAGGAAGTGCGTCCGGGCAAAAAAAAATGATTCGCCCCCCTGACAGCTGGGATCCACCAGCTACATCTTCGCACGCAAAGGAAGTGCGTCCGAGCAAAAAAAACGATTCGCCCCTCTGACTGCTGGGACCCACCAGCTACATTTTCGCACACAAGGAACTGCGTGACAGTCGGGACCCACCTGGTCGAAGCGTACGTAGCGTTGTCATTCTGGTTGCGAACGTGTACGTACATACTGGTCGTAGTAGAGGCGCGCACGTACACATACGTACAGCGGCGAGGGTGCAAGAAAGAAAATATGGCCACGTACGTACATACGGGCAGGGTCTCGAATGCCTACTCGCGCATACGTACATGGCTGGGTCGGAACGAAGAAACAACATCGTCGTCGTGTTCATGGGGAGGCAACGGAGCACGTCGTGTTCATCGGGAGGCAACGGAACGCGTGGGAGGAAACCGGCCGGGTCGGAACGAAATGCGTGGTCATGTTCATCGTGAGGGCTTGGACGGAACAGACAATGGAAACGAGGCCTGGTGTACCGCACAACGGAGGAAACGGCCTTGTGTTTGACCGGCCACGTTTGAAACAGGGTCCTGTTGATCGGGAGGGGCCTGGCGTACTGCAAAACGGAGGAAACTGACCTCCTACGGTCGAAACGGGGGTCCTATTGATCGGGAGGGGTGTGGCGTACCGCAAAACGGAGGAAACGGACCTCCTACCGTCGAAACGGGGGTCCTGTTGATCGGGAGGGGTGTGGCGTACCGCAAAATGGACGAAACGGACTTGTGTTGGAGCGCTACGGTCGAAACAGGGGGGAGGGGTGTGGCGTACCGCAAAATGGGACTCCACGGGATACTGTTCATCTCCACCGTCGACCTCCTCCAGCCTCCACGGGCTACCGTCGACCTCCTCCAGCCTCCACGGGCTCCTGTTCATCCAGCCTCCACCGCGCGCTACTCCACTGGCTACTGTTCAACCACCCCTCCACGGGCACCCCTCCACTGTCTACTGTTCATCCAGCCCTCCACACCACGGGGTCCTGTTCAACCACCCCTCCACCGTCTACTGTTCATCCAGACCTCCACACCACGGGTTCCTGTTCATCCAGAGGCAACGCCACCGCTCACTGTTCATCCACCCCCCCCCCCACAACACTCACTGTTCATCCCAGAGGCAGCATCGATCAGCTTCAGTTAGCAGCAGTAGCAAAGGAATCGCTCCATCGGGTTCAGTTAACAGCCATCGATCGATCCCTCGGGTTCAGTAACGCGTAGCCTGCAGTGCAATCGCTCGGGTTCAGTTAGAGCCCAACGCATGGCTCGGCTTCAGTTAGAGCCAATGCCTCGCACACACGCGCGTACGTACGAGAGAAACACGCATCGCTCCGCCCTGACCTCCCACCGTAACCGGTAACTCCCTGAAATTTTCCTCCCCCTCGCTTCTACCACGGTTTTTTCCGTCATGGACGGCCCAAAGAATGTCATGCAGCTGCGTCACTGGCCCGCCCAAGACGAAAAGCCCATTTTCTGTCATGATATTTTCATATAAGTAGGAGCCCACCACATCTATGATGATACCGGGTTTTGTCACAATTATCGTCATAGAAGTGTCATATGTATGACAGAATTTTTTTTCATTCGGCCCAAAATGTCACGGATGTGTCTTTTTTTGTAGTGAAGAGAACAGTTGATGTCCCTTTGGGGTGCCCCCTGCCCACGTATATAAAGGAGGGGGAGAGAGGCCGGCGGCCAAGAGGGGTGCGCCATGAAGGAAATATTCCCTAGAGGCAAAGTTGTTATTTATATTTCCTTATATCATGATAAATGTTTATTATTCATGCTAGAATTTTATTAACCGGAAACTTAGTACATGTGTGAATACATGGACAAACAAAGTGTCCCTAGTATGCCTCTACTTGACTAGCTCGTAAATCAAAGATGGTTATGTTTCCTGACCATAGACATGTGTTGTCATTCGATGAACAGGATCACATCATTAGAGAATGATGTGATGGACAAGACCCATCTATTAGCTTAGAGTAATGATCGTTAAGTTTTATTGGTACTGCTCTGTTCATGACTTATACAAGTTCCTATGACTATGAGATTTTGCAACTCCCAATACCGGAGGAACACCTTGTGTGCTATCAAACATCACAACATAACTGGGTGGTTATAAAGATGCTCTAGAGGGGTCTCCGAAGGTGTTTGTTGGGTTGTCATAGATCGAGAATAGGATTTGTCACTCCATTTATCGGAGAGGTATCTCTGGGCCCTCTCGGTAATGCTCATCACTATAAGCCTTGCAAGCAATGTGACTAATGAGTTAGTTGCGGGATGAAGCATTATGGAATGAGTAGAGAGACTTACCGGTAACGAGATTGAACTAGGTATGATGATATCGATGATCGAATCTCGGGCAAGTAACATACTGATGACAAAGGGAACAACGTATGTTGTTGTGCGGTTTGACCGATAAAGTTCTTCGTAGAAGATGTAGGAGCCAATATGAGCATCCAGGTTCCTCTATTCGTTATTGATCGGAGATGTGTCTCGATCATGTCTACATAGTTCTCGAACCCGTAGGGTCCGCACGGTTAACGTTCGATGGCGATTTGTATTATGAGTTATGTGATTTGATGATTGAAGTTTGTTAGGAGTCTCGGATGAGATCACGGACATGACGAGGAGTATCTAAATGGTTAAGAGGTAAAGATTGATATATTGGAAAGTTACATTCGGACACCGAAATTGTCTCGGGAAGTATCGGATAAGTTTCGTGAGTACCGGGAGGTTACTAGAACACCGCCAGGTGACTATTGGGCCTTCATGGGCCTTAATGGAAGAGACATCGGCCAGGAGGTGGCGCGCGCCCGACCTAGTGAAACCGAATTGCACTAGGGGTGGGGGCGCCCCCCTTTCCTTCTCCCTCTCCCTCTCTCCCTTCCCATTCTCCTACTCCGGAAAGGAAAGGGGAGTCCTACTAGGACTTGGAGTCCTAGTGGGACTCCCCACACTTGGCGCCCCCCCTAGGCCGGACGCCTCCTCCCCTCCTATTTATATACGGGGGCAGGGGGCACCCCAAAGACACAACAGTTATTCTTAGTCGTGTGCGGTGCCCCCCTCCACCATTTACTCCTCCGATAGTATCATCATAGTGCTTAGGCGAAGCCCTGCGCGGATCACATGATCAACATCGTCATCATGCCGCCGTGCTAAAGAAACTCTCCCTTGACCCTCTGCTGGATCAAGAGTTCGAGGGACATCATCAAGCTGAACGTGTGCTGAACTCGGAGGTGTCGTACGTTTGGTGCTAGATCGGTTGGATTGTGAAGATGTTCGACTACATCAAGCACGTTAACATGACGCTTTCGCTTTTGGTCTACGAGGGTACGTGGAGACACTCCCCCCTCTCATTGCTATGCATCTCCTAGATAGATCTTGCATGATCGTAGGATTTTTTTTGAAATTGCATGCTATGTTCCCCAACAGTGGTATTAGGGCCAGGTCTATGCGTAGGTGATATGCACGAGTAGAACACAAAGAATTGTGGGCGATAATAGTCATACTGCTTACCACCAATGTCTTACTTTGATTCAGCGGTATTGTTCGATGAAGCGGCCCGGACAGACATTACATGACCGTGTTCATGAGACTGGTTCTACCGACGTGCTTTGCACACATGTGGCTGGCAGGTGTCTGTTTCTCCAACTTTAATTGAATTGAGTTTGACTACGACTGGTCCTTGTTGAAGGTTTAAACAACACACTTGATGAAAAATCATTGTGGTTTTGATGCGTAGGTAAGAACAGTTCTTGCTAGAAGCCCGTAGCAGCCACGTAAAACTTGCAACAACAAAGTAGAGGACGTCTAACTTGTTTTTGCAGGGCTTGTTGTGATGTGATATGGTCAAGACATGATGTGATATAAATTGTTGTATGAGATGATCATGTTTTGTAACAAAGTTATCGGCAACTGGCAGGAGCCATATGGTTGTCGCTTTATTGTATGAAATGCAATCGCCATGTAATTGCTTTACTTTATCTCTAAGCGGTAGCGATAGTCGTAGAAGTAATAGTTGGCGAGACGACAATGATCCTACAATGGAGATCAAGGTGTCAAGCCGGTGACAATGGAGATCATGATAGTGCTTCAGAGATGGTGATCAAAGGCACAAGATGATGATGGCCATATGATGTCACATATTTTGATTGCATGTGATGTTTATCTTTTATGCATCTTATTTTACTTAGTTCGGCGGTAGCACTATAAGATGATCCCTCACTAAATTTCAAGGTATAAGTGTTCTCCCTGAGTATGCACCGTTGCTATAGTTCGTCATGCCGAGACACCACGTGATGATCGGGTGTGATAAGCTCTACGTTCACATACAACTTGTGCAAGCCAGTTTTGCACATGCAGAATACTTGAGTTAAACTTGACGAGCCTAGCATATGCAGATATGGCCTCGAAACAGTGAGACCGAAAGGTCGAATGTGAATCATATAGTAGATATGATCAACATAGAGATGTTCACCATTGAAAACTACTCCATCTCACGTGATGATCGGACATGGTTTAGTTGATTTGGATCACATGATCATTTAGATGACTAGAGGGACGTCTATCTAAGTGGGAGTTCCTTAGTAATATGATTAATTAAACTTTAATTTATCATGAACTTAGTCCTGATAGTTTTTTGCATATCTATGTTGTTGTAGATCAATGGCTCGTGCTACCGTTCCCTTGAATTTTAATGCGTTCCTAGAGAAATCTAAGTTGAAAGATGATGGTAGCAATTACACGGACTGGGTCCATAACTTGAGGATTATCCTCATTGCTGCACAAAAGAATTATGTCCTTGAAGCACCGCTAGGTGTACCACCTGCCCCAGCAACTGGAGACATTGTGAATGCCTGGCACTCGTGTGTTGATGACTACTCGATAGTTCAGTGTGCCATGCTTTACGGCTTAGAATCGGAACTTCAAAGACGTTTTGAACATGATGGAGCATATGAGATGTTCCAAGAGCTGAAGTTAATATTTCAAGCAAATGCCCGAGTTGAGAGATATGAAGTCTCCAACAAGTTCTATAGCTGCAAGATGGAGGAGAATAGTTCTGTCAGTGAACACATACTCAGAATGTCTGGGTACCATAACCACTTGACTCAACTGGGAGTTAATCTTCCTAATGATAGTGTCATTGACAGAGTTCTTCAATCACTGCCACCAAGCTATAAAGGCTTCGTGATGAACTATAATACACAAGGGATGGAAATGACAATTCCTGAGCTCTTCGCAATGCTAAAGGCTGCGGAGGTAGAAATCAAAAAGGAGCATCAAGTGTTGATGGTTAACAAGACCACTAGCATTGAGCATGAACATCACATCTGGATCTTGTTTGATGCGAGACGGTTTTTAATTAAATCGGATAATAATGGTTGTTCTATTTATACAAGTAATATCTTTTATGGTCATGCACCCTTGATGAGTGGTCTATTCTTGTTGGATCTCGATCGTAGTGATACACATATTCATAATATTGAAGTCAAAGTATGCAAAGTTAATAATGATAGTGCAACTTATTTGTGGCACTACCGTTTAGGTCATATTGGTATAAAGCGCATGAAGAAACTCCACGCTCATGGGATTTTTGCAATCACTTGATTATGAACCACTTGGTGCTTGCAAACCATGCTTCATGCGCAAGATGAGTAAGATTCCGTTCTCCAGAACAATGGAGCAAGCCACTGACTTATTGGAAATAATACATATTGATGTATGTGGTCCAATGAGTGCTGAGGCTCATGGCGGGTATCGTTATTTTCTGACCTTCACAGATGATTTGAGCAGATATGGGTATATCTACTTAATGAAACATAAGTCTGAAACATTTGAAAAGTTCAGAAATTTCAGAGTGAAGTGGAAAATCATCGTAACAAGAAAAATAAAGTTTCTACAATCTGATCATGGAGGCGAATATTTGAGTTACGAGTTTGGTATTCATTTGAAACAATATGGAATAGTTTCACAACTCACGCCACCTGGAACACCACAGTGTAATGGTGTGTCCGAACGTCGTAACCGTACTTTATTAGATATGGTGCGATCTATGATGCCTCTTACCGATTTACCACTATCATTTTGGGGCTATGCATTAGAGACAGCCGCATTCACGTTAAATAGGGCACCGTCTAAATCCGTTGAGATAACACCGTATGAACTGTGGTTTGGCAAGAAACCCAAGCTATCGTTTATTAAAGTTTGGAGTTGCGACCCTTATGTCAAAAGGCTTCAGCCTGATAAGCTTGAACCCAAATCGGAGAAGTGCGTCTTCATAGGATACCCTAAGGAAACAATTGGGTACACCTTCTACCACAAATCCGAAGGCAAGATCTTTGTTGCCAAGAATGGAACATTTCTAGAGAAGGAGTTTCTCTCGAAAGAAGTGAGTGGGAGGAAAGTAGAACTTGATGAGGTAATTGTACCTTCTCCCTAATTGGAAAACAGTTTATCACAGAAATCAGTTCCAGTGATTCCTACCAATTAGTGAGGAAGCTAATGATGATGATCGTGAAACTTCAGATCAAGTCACTACCAAACATCGTAGGTCAACCAGAGTATGGTACGCACCAGAGTGGTACGGTAATATCCTATTATGGAAGTCATGTTACTAGACCATGATGAACCTACGAGCTATGATGAAGCGATGATGAGCCCAGATTTCGCAAAATGGCTTGAGGCCATGAAATCTGAGATGGGATCCATGTATGAATACAAAGTGTGGACTTTGGTGGACTTTTCCGATGATCGGCAAGCCATAGAAAATAAATGGATCTTCAAGAAGAAGACTGAGCTCACGGTAATGTTACTGTCTACAAAGCTCTACTTGTTGCGAAAGGTTTTCGACAAGTTCAAGGAGTTGACTATGAAGAGACCTTCTCACCCGTAGCGATGCTTAAGTCTGTCCGAATCACGTTAGCAATTGTTGCATTTTATGATTATGAAATTTGGCAAATGGATGTCAAAACTGCATTCCTTAATGGATTTCTTAAAGAAGAGTTGTACGTGATGCAACCAGAAGGTTTTGTCGATCCAAAAGGTGCTAACAAAGTGTGCAAGCTCCAGCGATCCATTTCTGGACTGGTGCAAGCCTCTCGTGGTTGGCATATACGCTTTGATAATGTGATCAAAGCATATGGTTTTATACAGACTTTTGGAGAAGCCTGTATTTACAAGAAAGTGAGTGGGAGCTCTGTAGCATTTCTAATATTATATGTGGATGACATATTGTTGACTGGAAATAATACAGAATTTCTAGATAGCATAAAAGGATACTTGAATAAGAATTTTTCAATGAAAGACCTTGGTGAAGCTGCTTATATATTGGGCATCAAGATCTATAGAGATAGATCAAGACACTTGATTGGACTTTCACAAAGCACATACCTTGATAAAGTGTTGAAGAAGTTCAAAATGGACCAGTCAAAGAAAGGGTTCTTACCTGTGTTACAAGGTGTGAAGTTGAGTCAGACTCAATGCCCGACCACTGCAGAAGATAGAGAGAAAATGAAAGTCATTCACTATGCCTCACCCATAGGTTCTATCATGTATGCAATGTTGTGTACCAGACCTGATGTATGCCTTGCTATAAGTTTAGCAGGGAGGTACCAAAGTAATCCAGGACTGGATCACTAGACAATAGTCAAGAACATCGTAAAGTACCAGAAAATGACTAAGGATATGTTTCTCATTTGTAGGTGACAAAGAGCTTGTCGTAAATGGTTACGTCGATGCAAGCTTTGACACTGATCCGGATGACTCTACGTCGCAAACCGGATACGTATTTATATTGAATGGTGGAGCTGTCAGGTGGTGATGTTCCAAGCGGAGTGTTGTGGCAGGATCGAAGCGGAGTACATAGTTGCCTCGGAAGCACCAAATGAAGGAGTCTGGATGAAGGGGTTCATATCCGATCAAGGTGTAACACCTAGTGCATTGGGTCCAACGAAAATCTTTTGTGACAATACTGGAGCAATTGCCTTGGCAAAGGAATCCAGATTTCACAAGAGAACCAAACACATCAAGAGATGCTTCAATTCCATCCGCGATCAAGTCAAAGAGGGAGACATAGAGATTTGCAAAATACATACAGATCTGAATGTTGCAGACCAGTTGACCAAGCCTCTTCCACGAGCAAAACACGATCAGCACCAAGACTCCATGGGTTTTAGAATCATTACTATAATCTAAATTATTGACTCTAGTGCAAGTGGGAGACTGAAGGAAATATGCCCTAGAGGCAATAATAAAGTTGTTATTTATATTTCCTTATATCATGATAAATGTTTATTATTCATGCTAGAATTGTATTAACCGGAAACTTAGTACATGTGTGAATACATAGACAAAACAAAGTGTCCCTAGTATGCCTCTACTTGACTAGCTCGTTAATCAAAGATGGTTATGTTTCCTGACCATAGACATGTGTTGTCTTTTGATGAACGGGATCAACTTATTAGAGAATAATGTGATGGACAAGACCCATCCGTTAGCTTAGCATAATGATAGTTAAGTTTTATTTCTACTGCTCTCTTCATGACTTATACATGTTCCTCTGACTATGAGATTATGCAACTCCCGAATACCAGAGGAACACCTTGTGTGCTATCAAACATCACAACATAAATGGGTGATTATAAAGATGCTATATAGGTGTTTCCGAAGGTGTTTGTTGGGTTGGCATAGATCGAGAATAGGATTTGTCACTCCATATATCAGAGAGGTATCTCTGGGCCCTCTCGGTAATGCTCATCACTATAAGCCTTGCAAGCAATATGACTAATGAGTTAGTTGCGGGATGAAGCATTACGGAACGAGTAAAGATACTTGCCGATAACGAGATTGAACTAGGTATGATGATACCGACGATCGAATCTCGGGCAAGTAACATATCGATGACAAAGGGAACAACATATGTAGTCGTGCGGTTTGACCGATAAAGATCTTCGTAGAATATGTAGGAGCCAATATGAGCATCCAGGTTCTGCTATTGGTTATTGATTAGATATGTGTCTTGATCATGTCTACATAGTTTTTGAACCCATAGTGTCGGGGATATACCCCGTGGCGTAAACCGGCCGGGAGTATAAACCGGCCGGACTGGATGATTCACCGGCTACCCGCCCGGTCTTGGCGGTTCATTACTAACCCGGCGGGCGGGTCAGATGGATGATGAGGCCCATGGCCCAGAAGGCCGGTTCATACTATGGTGGGCCGGTTTAAGAGGAAAGGCATGAGGAATATTTACCTTACAAGGAGTTAAGACCAGGACTTGTATCCGGTTTGTATTAGAGATAGATTAGTCCTAATCCTAATAGGACTCCACTTGTAAACCGCCCCTTCAACATATATAAGGAGGGGCAGGGCTCCCCAAAGAGGGAGAGAGAACAATGAATAATATCTAGGTCTAGACACAACTAGAGGAGAGCCGGTTTACGGCGACTCCCTCGTGATGATAATGAGATCTAGCCTCAAACAACATGTAGGGTTTTTACCGGATGTTGTTTCCCGGGGCCCGAAGTTGTCTAAATCCCTGTCTTGTATTGCGTCTCTCGATTCCGCTCAACCCCTCTCAAGCTACCACATAGATGCGTTGGCCTCGCGACTAAGTCCTGACACTAAGGACATCTACCGTGACAAATCCACGACAGTTGGCGCCCACCGTGGGGCCCGCGCACGGTGGTGTTGAGTTCTTGAAGGGATATCTCTCAGGGATCGAGAAGCTCGCAGTTGATCAACTATGAGTTCATCAAGGGAGATTGAAAAAGTATCCAGCGGCGATGGATATTGAGTTCAAGGGAATTTAGGGCTTTTGCATTCTTCTATGTATCGCGGAGGCAACACGATCCGTCTAACCGAATCGAAGACCAAGATTTTCTTGGCTGCAATCCCGTGTCGCCGAAACCGACAAGAGTTGTGCTGCAGCCGCCGTACGCACGGATCATGCAAAACACTGTATACATCAAGCAAATCCTAAGGCAGGTGCCGCTGGAACTATTGACATCAGACATCAAATCGGAGTTGTAGTACTACGACAAGCGGCAACGCAACTTATCCAGTCTGGTTGCTTTTTGGGACGTTTCACTAGCACTCCATAATGATATTTGAAGACTACTCCATGTGAAGTCCCAGAGTGCCACTTAAATTTGCACAAGGATCGAAGTCTGATTGATCTAAAGTTCAGCTAGCACTACCACATACACACACGTGAAGCTGGCAAATTAGTGGGCAGGAGGCCCGACCGATCAGCAAACCAAGTCGCCACCAACACAGCTGCTGCTGCTATCTTTACAGCCTCAAGCCGCCACTTTCTGTCTCGCCGACGGTGCCACAGGCCACCACCGTGGCCTCCATCTCGTGCACACGCGCACGGTTTTTTCTCTGCCATGCAACGCACCACGTTGCTGCACCTCCATGAGCCGGCCCCAGCTACCTTGAATCGACCGGCTACTGCCACGACATGACGGAGCGCCGCTGCTTTTTCTACTCCTAAGCTGCCACATGCAGGGCCTATGAGCCGCCCCGGACTTTTTTCGTCTACGCGAGTGATTATCCAAGAAAAGAATTCATCTACTGGAATGAGACCTCCAAGGAAGCTCTCACGTGATCACAAGGGACAAGCCATCACATCAAAAATCAAATGACAACCTGCGGTCGTCTGATGCTGTTCAACATTATCTAATTCCAGCGTTCGTATTCATCGGATAAAAAATATCGGGTGATATTTACCCTATATATTTTGTTAAGTACATGTTAATTCATCCGACAACAGTTACTATGGCCTGTACTATTTTTATGCAGGACGACTATTAAAAAAAGGGATGGTATTATAACCATGGAGGCACGATCGACTGTGCTGCGCAGCTTCATGGACACGTGTATCGCAGTCCGGTTTACATCAATGCGCCGGCCGACTCGCCCGTCCGCACCGCCTTACAATGCCACAGACGAATCGCCCATTCGCCCTTGCGGCCGGTTCACGCGTCCACACTGGTTTACAATGCTACGACCGACTCATCCGTTTGCTCCTGCGGGTGACTCATCCGTAGTTGATTTTAGCTTCACCGTGGTAACCATCAACTCCACGGCGGATAAATTCCGGCTTAACATATCA
The DNA here is from genome assembly GCF_018294505.1 of Triticum aestivum. Classification (NCBI taxonomy): domain Eukaryota; kingdom Viridiplantae; phylum Streptophyta; class Magnoliopsida; order Poales; family Poaceae; genus Triticum; species Triticum aestivum. The sequence goes on from NC_057804.1 coordinate 449,336,243, forward strand.
GGTGAAATCTATCTAAGTCTATTTTTGACACATATTGTTTTTTTCGAAAGGACAAATTACTTTGGACCATATATTTTGATATGCAGGACAATTATCCATTATAAACGTGGTTTATACCATGGGTACGGAGCACGCGCTGGCAACGTCCTGCCCGGTGTTCATCCGTGTCACACTACTCGGAGAATGGACACGTGCAAGACACCACCCTTACGGCCCGGTTTACATGAGCTTGCCGGGACCGCGCCCGCAATTAATTCGCCCGTCCATGCCGGTTTACGACACCGGTGCCATTTTTCCCCATCCGCACCAGCTTACAATGCCGCGGCCGACTCATCTATCCGAGGTACCTCTGATGTCGCGGTCGTCTTTTTCGTCCGTCTCTCGCAGTCTAGTCTACATCAACATACTGGGCCGCACCTGTCTGCATGAGTTTGTTTATTGAGTATGAGCAAGTCACAGCTTGGGTAGCCCGGTTTTCTTTCAATAAAAAGGAGGCAAATTATCATATACTATCAACCGCCGTTTGCACTGGATGGCTCAATGGGCAGGCGCACAAGTCGCCGCCACTACAGTTTGGTTAACTTCAAATCGCCAGTTGGAAGGAACCATTGGCCGAGTTGCTGACACGGCTCATACGGGATCATTTATAACCCGCCGCAGTCACCTCAACCTTCTGTGGATTTACATCGTGCTATCAACACCAATGATATACAAGTTATGTCGGTTTATATCATGGTCAAATATGAAGAGTTTCAAGCAAACTCCTCGAGTCACCTTGAGACTCGGGGGCTATGATGACATGACTAAGCAAATCTTGCCAGTTTCAGCAAATTTAAGAACCCCAGGACGATGGAGGGAAAGATAACCCGGTCCCGGAGGCTACTGTTATTTGAAGGCCGTCAGAAAATTTCTGGCTTAGTAAGTATATGACAGTTACAAAATCCCGGCTCAATGAAGAAGTTCCGGATCATCAGAAAGGATTCCGGTTTAAAATCCGGCTCAAGGGAAGTCAGTCTCACTGAAGCTCTCAAGTATCCGGTTTGCAATCCGGTTCAAGGGAAATATATTCTCCCACAAAGCTCTCAAGCGCTCGAATCCGGTTTAAAAATGTCCGGTTCAAAAAGGAATTAACTTCTCGCAAGTTCGAGTTGAAAGGCCATCAGAAAATTTCCGGCTGAAAATGAAGATTCTGGTTTACAATCCGGTTCAAGGGAAAGATGTCTCCCACAAAGCTTTGAAGCTCTCAATATTCGGTTCAAAATCCCGGTTCAAGAAGGATTTATCTCTTGCAAAAAGTTAAAGGGTGCCAAAGAGGACCTGCTGCCATGATGCGCGGTCCAAACATGGGTATCATGCCTTATTGGCTTATCATATTATTGATCACTTGGGGGCTTGGTCGTATCCGAACCATAGCCACGCCTCTTGATCGGCCTAGTGCCATAACATCACTTGGGGGCTTGGTCATGTCCGAACCAATGCAACACCTTTTGATAGGCGAAAGCCACCAGATCACTTGGGGACATGGTCAAGTCTGAACCAGTCACGCCTCTTGATCGGCCTAAGGCCATAAAGTCACTTGGGGGCTTGGTCGAACCCGAACCATTGCCACGCCACTTGATCGGCATAATGCCACGGTTTCAGTTGGGGACCTGGCTGACTTGAACCATAGCTACACCTTATTGGGAGCTTGGTCGTGTCCGACCATGGTAACACCATCTGTTCGGCTCAGTAAAGCCTCTTTTTGCAAACGGTTTTATCATTGCCTTTGCTTCCATATTTTTTCATAACTGTTATTTGATTTTTGTTGCGCTTTTAAACCGACATTGTTAATCCGTTTTAAACTGTCAATTACAAATTGGCGGAACACGGTCAAATCCTAAATCCGGAGACTATCTGCCCGGTTTGATTTTCTGTTACCATCCTATTATGGAGTAAACCGGCGTTCATTAACCCGGCTTGACTTTCAATTACAAGTTGTGAATACAGGATCAAGTTATAATCTGGAGACTATCAGCCCGTTCTGGTTTGACTACGAGTCGCCAGTATTATATATGGTTAAACCGGTGTTTATCACAACCCGGTACGGTTTATCATCAACCGTCACAGTATGAAAGGAGTTATCATTACTCAAGATTGGGGTTATCACTCTTACTACAAAAAGTTGGTAAAACCAGCAATGTGATTCAATATCACAGGTATGATATATTTCATATTTGATTATTCTTAAGTGCAACCTTGGTGATAAACCCAGGTTATATGTTGGGCATTATGACCCGTCCGGCGGTAAACCGCCAGGACACTTTAAACTTGTTGTATGCAGAAACAGGTTGAATAAAGCATGATTATAAATCACTAACGTTTATTAACCGGCCTGGCTTTCGACTATGTGTCGCCAGTATGATGATAAATTATCCGGTGTTTGTTAAACCGGCCTGGCTTTAAGACGATAAGTCGCCAGTATATGATGAAAAATTATCTGGTGTTTATTAAACCGGCCTGGCTTGGGATTATAAGTCGCCAGTATATATTTGGATTGCGCCATTGGAATCATGCACTTATAAATCATTGGGTTATATTATTTGAATAGCCAAACTTGGCTGAATTTTCATTATGATACTGAACGAATAAGGTTTTCATACCGGATTATATTATCTTGAATAGCCAACATGGCTGGATTTTTATTATGGTTATCAATAACCGATATTATGATTGAGGTTTCTAAAGTCGCTTCAGCGCAGTGGCTATTATTTTATCAATGGATATGATTTATTCTACAATGGAGGGAATAGTCCCGAGTCGCTGCAGGCTTACGACCCGGCACTTGGGGGCTACATTATTTAAGTTGAGATTACATCAAATGCACAAGTCTCATGTCGCTGCAAGTATGCACCATGACACTTGGGGGCTAATGCAAAGTAATTGTTTGCTCACCTTATTGAAGACCCGACTCATCATATTATAATGAGCCGGCCCTTGGAGGCTACCAATTGCTCCTATCAACTATTCAAGGTACAAAGCTTTTTATCCATTATATTGAAGGGTCCACTGCTCAGTTGGTAAAGCACAAAGCTCTCAACCGTGTGAACGTGGGTTCAAGCCCCATGATCGGAGTTACATAATATAATGTTATTCTCAATGAAGTATATATAAAGTCCCTGTTCATTATTTGCATAATGACCCGGCCCTTGGGGGCTACACTGGTCGAAGTTTTTATGAGCATCAGGAAATTACAAGTCCCAGGTTGCTGCAAGCATGACAACCCGGCACTTGGGGGCTACATATGTGGAATACTCATTTCTGACTAATCACTGGGATGAACAACATGGATTTCTTTGAAAGTGGCAGTATTTATACCAAAGCAAAGTCTTAAGCCACCACTTTGTTCTGCTCAAAGACTTGGGGGCTACAGGTATTATATTATTATCGAAGAAATATTTTCAAATTCTCTGATTGAGCAAACTAGGATGACTCGGCGTCACCAATCATTATGACCCTGTGGCTGCAACCCGGCGTCATTAATAATCATGAACCAATGTTGGCAACAATCATGAACCGGTGTCTGCAACAATCATGACTCGAAATTATCAGTTTTATAACCCGACAATGGTGGTAATCATAAACCGGCAAGTTTTACATCTTCAAGCCGGCTGGATATCAGTTGAATATTTCAGAGACTAATATTTTTGTCAAGTCAGAGCATTGAAGGCCAATTCAAATGGATTCTTTATTTACAATATTTTTTCTGCGAGCAAATTGATTATGAAGCCGGTCTATTTACTTGGATTTTCTAGGAGGAAATGACAAGGATTTAAGGATGATCAGGTGTCGGTCCACAAGAATTCTTAAACCGGAGCACAACCCGCCAAACTTGTTCTTGTGTTTATGTTGCAGATTAGTTTAACATGGACAAATCCAAATTAAACTAGGGGCTAATGTCGGGGATATACCCCGTGGCGTAAACCGGCCAGGAGTATAAACCGGCCGGACTGGATGATTCACCGGCTACCTGCCCGGTCTTGGCGGTTCATTAGTAACCCCGCGGGCGGGTCAGATGGATGACGAGGCCCATGGCCCAGAAGGCCGGTTCATACTATGGTGGGCCGGTTTAAGAGGAAAGGCATGAGGAATATTTACCTTACAAGGAGTTAAGACTAGGACTTGTATCCGGTTTGTATTAGAGATAGATTAGTCCTAATCCTAATAGGACTCCACATGTAAACCGCCCCTTCAACATATATAAGGAGGGGCAGGGCTCCCCAAAGAGGGAGAGAGAACAATGAATAATCTCTAGGTCTAGACACAACTAGAGGAGAGCCGGTTTACGGCGACTCCCTCGTGATGATAATGAGATCTAGCCTCAAACAGCATGTAGGGTTTTTACCGGATGTTGTTTCCCAGGGCCCGAAGCTGTCTAAATCCCTGTCTTGTATTGCGTCTCTCGATTCCGCTCAACCCCTCTCAAGCTACCACATAGATGCGTTGGCCTCGCGACTAAGTCCTGACACTAAGGACATCTGTCGTGACAAATCCACGACACATAGGGTCCGCACGCTTAAAATTCGATGACGATTTGTATTATGAGTTATGTGTTTTGATGATCAAAGTTTGTTGGGAGTCCCGGATGAGATCACGGACATGACGAGGACTCTCGAAATAGTCGAGAGGTAAAGATTGATATATTCGAAGGTTACATTCGGACATCGGAATGGTTTCGGGAAGTATCGGACAAGTTTTAGAGGATTGGGAGGTTACTGGAACCCCCCTAGGGGACTATTGGGCCTTCATAGGCCTTAGTGGAAGAGAGTAGGCAGCGGCCAGGAGGTGGTGCGTGCCCCACCTAGCCAAACCGAATTGGACTAGGGGTGGGGGGCACGGCCCACCCTTTCCTTCTCCCTCCCCCTCTCTCCCTTCCCCCTTCTCCTACTCCGGAAAGGAAAGGGGAGTCCTACTAGGACTCCACACTTGGCACGCCCCCTAGGCCGGCCTCCTCCTCCCCTCCTCCTTTATATACGGGGGTAGTGGGGCACCCCAAAGACACAACAATTATTTTTAGCCATGCGCTGCCCCCCTCCACCGTTTACTCCTCCGACAGTATCATCGTAGTGCTTAGGCAAAGCCCTGCATGGATGACATCATCAACACCGTCATCACGCCGTCGTGCTGACGAAACTCTCCCTTGACCCTCTGCTGGATCAAGAGTTCGAGGTATGTCATCGAGCTGAACGTGTGCTGAACTCGGAGGTGACGTATGTTTTGTGCTAGATCGGTTGGATCGTGAAGACGTTTGACTACATCAACCGCATTAACATAACGCTTCCGCTTTCGGTGTACGAGGGTACGTGGACACACTCTCCCCCTCTCGTTGCTATGCATCTCCTAGATAGATCATGCGTGACTGTAGGAATATTTTTGGAATTGCATGCTACATTCCCCCAACACGCCATGGGGGAGTCCTACTTGGACGCCTAGTCCAAGTAGGATTCACCCCTCCCCCTTTCCTTTCTCCACCGGAGGGGATAGGAAGGAGAGGGAGAGGGAAAGCGAGGGGGGGGGGGCGCCCCCTCCTCCTTGTCCTATTCGGACTCCCTAGGAGGGGGGCGCGCGGCCACCCCTTGCGGGCTTCCCTCTCTCTCCCTTAGGCCCATGTTGGCCCACAACTTCCACGGGGGGTTCCGGTAACCCCCTGGTGTCGTGGATCTAAGTTTGATAGTAGAGTGGGGGTAGGTATGGAGAGGCAAGGTCCTAGCTATGGAGAGGTTGTAAACACAAGAGATGTACGAGTTCAGGCCCTTCTCGGAGGAAGTAAAAGCCCTACGTCTCGGAGCCCGGAGGCGGTCGAGTGGATTATGTGTATATGGATTACAAGGTGCCGAACCCTTCTACCTGTGGAGGGGGTGGCTTATATAGAGTGCGCCAGGACCCCAGCCAGCCCACGTAGGAGAGGGTTTAAGGTGCGTTAAGTCTGGGGCGTTACTGGTAACGCCCCACATAAAGTGTCTTTACTATCATAAAGTCTACTTAATTACAGACCGTTGAAGTGCAGAGTGCCTCTTGACCTTCTGGTGGTCGAGTGAGTCTTCGTGGTCGAGTCCTTCAAGTCAGTCGAGTGAGTCCCTCGTAGGTCGACTGGAAGGTGATCTCTTCTAAGGATGTCCTTGGGCAGGGTACTTAGATCAGGTCTGTGACCCTACCCTAGGTACATGACTCCATCATTAGCCCCCGAATGGATTGAGGCTTGAGTGATGAAGGAGTTGATGCTGTTTCTGATTAGCCTTCGCATACTGGTCATGCGTTGTTTTGAAAAAAATCTCTTTGTTGAAAGTGAGCAACTTTTCTTCAGTCGACTCGATCCATTCTTTTCCTTCGTCGAGTGATCTTTTGGACTTCGCCGATTTCCGAGCGACGGATCGCAGGAAATCCCGCGTTTGGCAGACCGATCTGCCGTTCGCGGATTCCGCGGGATGCGAAATTTGGGGAAGCGCGCGAAGCGGGGCGGACCGCGGTGTTCGGACGGGACAGGGCATAGACGCCTCGATCCCCGCGCCGCTTTTTTCGCCACGTATCGCGTCCGCGTAACTGTTCAGGATATGATTAGATCGACCGGGCCCACCTGTCATCCACTCGGAAGGGATCTTATAAATGCGCCCGGCGAGGGTTTTTTGAACAGTGCCTCAGCATTCTCTCTCTGCTCCCTTCGTCTCCGCCCAACGCGCTCGCTCTCGCCTCCGCACAACTTCCCCTCGCGCGTCCCGCCGGCAGCCATGGTCAAGGAGAAGACGGCGGCGTTGGAACGCGCGAAGAAGGCGTCGGCGACGGAGAAGGCGAAGGGGAGATCCACCAGTCGTGGCGGGTCTTCGTCTAGATCTCGCCTGCCGAAAGGCTGGGTCCAGGGAGATTGGATCCAGTCGACCATCACGGAGAAGGATCTCCTCGACATGGCCAACGAGGGCCTGATCCCTCATGGAGCTGCGAGGCTTCCGGGGAAAGAGTGGCAGCCCCAGCCGGAAGAGGGTGAGTGCGTGCTTCTGGCTACCCATGTCGACCGCGGATTTTCTTTGCCGCCGAGCATTTTCTTCCGTGGTTTCTTGAACTTCTTTGGAGCGCAACTCCACCACTTCACCCCGAATTCTATCGCCTATCTTGCCGCGTTTGTGTCCATGTGTGAGAGTTTCCTGGGTTGTCGACCGCATTGGGGTTTGTTCAAGCACATATTCACGTGTCGCTCTCAGACCGTGAAGAAGGCGAGCCCAGGCGACGAAAAAACTCGAGTTGTCCAAATGTGTGGGGGTCTGGGGATCCAGGTGAGGAACAAGAGCACCTTCCCAGCCATGACATTTCCCGAGTCAGTCAGAGGCTGGCAGTCGACCTGGTTCTACTGCCAGGATCAGTCGACATCGGGGCAGTCGAGTGGACTCCCTCAGTTCACCATGGGCCGAGTGAACAAGCCCTCCTCTCTGAAGGTGATTCCGGAGGAGAAAGCTGACGTGAAGATGTTGATGGAGCGTGTAGTTCAGTTGGTTCGGGAGGGAGTGACGGGTATGGATCTCCTAGAGGTTTTCCTTAGGCGTCGTATCCAGCCTCTTCAGTTCCGGAGCCATTGCATGTGGTTGTACTTCGGGACTGAGGATGTGACTCGAGTCAATCCAAAAACAGTCGACGATGCCACTCTGGAAAAGTGGATGGCCGCTGTTACTGGGAACAAGGATAACCCTCGCGGAGCCAGAAGGATTCCTCCACTCGACTGCCACAGTGATCCAAACAAGGTATGTCTGCTCGACTTCCCATTGTATTCTCATCACATTTATTTCTGTTTTCTCTGCTGATCGGTCGACTGATCTTTGTATTGATGTCTATCAGGCCCTCACTGAGCTGTACTCGATGCCCAACGGAGCACAGGCTCTGACTGAGGAGGGAGAAGCGAGCGGGGGTGAGAGCCAGGAGGAGGAGTGGGACTCGGACGCCGCTGAGGACGATGATGATGATGATGACGATGATGACGATGATGATGATGATGGTGAGGACGAGGAAGAGGAGGAGGAGGAGGTTGCACCACCGCGCTCGGAAAGGCGGTCGAAGCTTGTCCATGACCCTGCGACTGAACGTGGCAAGGGGGTTGCGACTGTCACACAGTCGACCAAGCGCCCTCGGACCACCTCTCCGGCGCCGACTGAAAAGGCGTCGAAGCATCCCAGGGCGGCCCCGTCAAAGCCGACCAAGCTCCTGCCGAAGATGAAGGTGTCCATCCCCACCATATCAGGGTAATCATGCTGCTTAAGTCTTCTTGTTTTGTATGAACTTTATCTCTGGTTGGCGCTGGAGTTAGTCGACTGATTCCTTGGAGTTGCAGTGCTGCTACTTCTGAGACCTCAGCCCGGGCTGACGACCATGAGACGGAGGACGCAGCAACCTCAAAACCTGGTACTATACTCTTAACAGCGTTTCTAGTCGACTGACTTATGATCTCTGACTCTGATTCTTTTCTGTAGCTCCATCCAATGTTGTTATCACTCTCCCTGATGATGATGAAGATGAGGAACCGCTGAAGCACAGAAGGAGTAGGAAAGCGTCTGCCGGCAGGGTGCTCCAGGATGTGACGGTGCCTGAGACCCTGGTCGCGGAGGAAGAGAACACCACTCGACACACTGTGTCCTTCGCAGATCCGCAGACGAGTGCTCTGCAGCCCTCCCTCTTCACGACGCACCACGTCCCAGAGGACCAAGCTGGCGCCGCAAAGGAGGCGATACGCCAGGCAGGGATCATGATGGAGCAGTTGAAGACCATCCGGGATGCGAGCCAGGTAGCTTACGACACCAGTTCCGCCCTTCAAAGCAATGTTCAGGTCAGTCGACCACCACTTGTTCTGTTAGGATATGCTATCAAAAACTTTTCTTTCCAGAATTTATAGTAATCACCCACTGGGTGTGTCGATTTAAACTCCGTGTTAGCGGGGGCACGCTGAGTGCACCCGCTGGGTGTAGTCCCCAAGGCTAAGGTCGACTGCTGGCAGTCGGCCTTAGGCTTTATAAGTTTAGTCTCTCCGTCATTCGACTACGGCGAATTGATTTCGCAAACCGGTGGGGGCATGCTGAGTGCACCCACTAGGTGTAGTCCCCAAGGCTAAGGTCGACTACTAGCAGTCGGCCTTAGGCTTTATAAGTTTAGTCTCTCCGTCATTCGACTACGGAAAATGGATTTTGCAAACCGGTGGGGGCACGCTGAGTGCACCCACTGGGTGTAGTCCCCAAGGCTAAGGTCGACTGTTGGCAGTCGGCCTTCGGCTTTTTTTTTGAGGTCGACTGGTCGATTCTGTCTTCAACAGGATTAGTGGGGGCACGCTGAGTGCACCCACTGGGTTTAGTCCCCGAGACTACGGTCGAATGCTTGTATTCGGCTGTAGTCTTAGAAACGCATGATTTTTTCTGTTCCACTCGGAAGTGAATTATCTTTGACATTTAGTCGATTGATTCTTCCCAGAGATCCTGTGACCTTGCGGCTCGCTACACTGAGTTGGAAAACAAGCACATTCAGCTCGAGCTGGATTTAAAGCTGGCTCAGGAGAATCTGACGAAGGCAAAGGAGGAGACCAAAGGTATGTTTGGTGAGACCTCGACGACTGCTTTTTCCCTTTATTTGTTTCAAAATCTGATCTTGCTGTAACTTGCAGGTAAGGTGAAGGAGGCCCAACAGAAAAAAGACCTTGAACTAGCTGAGAGGATCAAGCTTGCCGACGAGAAGTTAGCTTCAGTCACCAAGCTTGAACAAGAAAATACCAATCTGAAAGCTGCTCTTGAGAAGAAAAATGATCTGGAGGCCTTCCTGAATGGTCTTGCCAAGAAGCTGTTCCTTATGCTTGAAGGTAAACCTTTATGCTCAACAATCATTTTCAACAGTGATTTTTCCATTCGACCGTTGCCTTGACTCGGTGATCACCCTTGCAGAATTTTGTCAAGACTTTGAAGAAGAGACTAGTCGGCTGGAACCAAACCTTGACCCCGTCAATTCTCCGGTGGACGACGAAGTTGCCATGAATGTTTTCCGACTGGAGTCCTGTGTCGCAGCTGTCGTGGACTATCTCGCAAGGCTGAAGGTCGCCACATCTCGCATCGACTCAACGCTCTGGCCCGGGGAGACACTCCAGCACGACCTCGAGTCGCTGATGGCTCGCTTGAACACAGTCCCTGGTCGAGTGCAGGAGTGGAAAAAGTCCTCGGCTTGGTGTGGTGCAGATGTTGCTCTGTGTCTGGCCCGAGTGCACTGCAAAGATGCACGAGAAGACAAGCTGGCGGCCCTCCGGGTGGCCAACACCAAGAAACACGACTTCAGGTCCTTCATGGAAACTTTCATTGCTGCTCCCACTTGGATCGCAGATGGAATTGATCTTGATGAGTTTGTTGCACCTTCCAGCCCTCCACAGGAGGGGCAAAAAACTTCTTTTACGCTCGACGCTTTAAATTTGCCTCGGTATGCCGAGTGGAGTTGTAACCGATAAACTTTAACAGGCTCGGCGCCTGAGCACTTTCGGTTCCTTTAGGTATCATTCCGAACTTGAATTCGATGTTTGAATATGATTGCTTTTGGCTTGAAATGTCTTTTGCGGGTTCAAGCAAGATGCTCACCGCAGTCGACTTATTCCTTAATCCAGTTAGGCGAGCACTGGGCTGCAGCTAAGCCCCCGAGTGAGAGGTTTGCTCTTCACTCGGTAGGATTTTTATATCTTAGGCGAGCACTGGGCTGCAGCTAAGCCCCCGAGTGAGAGGTTTTCTCTTCACTCGGTAGGATTTTTATATCTCAGGCGAGCACTGGGCTGCAGCTAAGCCCCCGAGTGAGAGGTTTGCTCTTCACTCGGTAGGATTTTTATATCTTAGGCGAGCACTAGGCTGCAGCTAAGCCCCCGAGTGAGAGGTTTGCTCTTCACTCAGTAGGATTTTTTATATCTTAGGCGAGCACTGGGCTGCAGCTAAGCCTCCGAGTGAGAGGTTTGCTCTTCACTCGGTAGGATTTTTTATATCTTAGGCGAGTACTTGGACTGCAGCTAAGCCTCCGAGTGAGAGGTTTGCTCTTCACTCGGTAGGATTTTTTATATCTTAGGCGAGCACTGGGCTGCAGCTAAGCCCCCGAGTGAGAGGTTTGCTCTTCACTCGGTAGGATTTTTTATATCTTAGGCGAGTACTTGGACTGCAGCTAAGCCTCCGAGTGGAAGTCTGGCTTACCACTCGGTAGGATTTTTATAACTTAGGCGAGTACTTGGACTGCAGCTAAGCCTCTGAGTGGAAGTCTGGCTTACCACTCGGTAGGATTTTTATAACTTAGGCGAGTACTTGGACTGCAGCTAAGCCTCCGAGTGGAAGTCTGGCTTACCACTCGGTAGGATTTTTATAACTTAGGCGAGTACTTGGACTGCAGCTAAGCCTCCGAGTGGAAGTCTGGCTTACCACTCGGTAGGATTTTTATAACTTAGGCGAGTACTTGGACTGCAGCTAAGCCTCCGAGTGGAAGTCTGGCTTACCACTCAGTAGGATTTTTATAACTTAGGCGAGCACTGGGCTGCAGCTAAGCCCCCGAGTGAGAGGTTTGCTCTTCACTCGGTAGGATTTTTATAACTTAGGCAAGTACTTGGACTGCAGCTAAGCCTCCGAGTGGAAGTCTGGCTTACCACTCGGTAGGATTTTTATAACTTAGGCGAAACGGATTCGCAGCTAAGCCTCCGAGTGGGAGTCTGGCTCACCACTCGGTAAGGATTTTTACAAACTTAGGCGAAACGGATTCGCGGCTAAGTCACCCACTGAGAGGAAAATTTTATTGGACAAAAATAAAAAGTGACAAAAATTATGGAGGAACTATGACACTATTATTTTGAAATCCATGAACTACAGGAGTACTTTATTGCAACTCATCCGAGTGATAAACTTAAGTGTAAAATGGGCGGAGTAGTTCCGCGTTCCAAGCTCGGGGCTCGTCGATATTATGTTCGACGTTGTAAAGACGGTATGCCCCATTGTGGAGAACTTTGGTGACGATGAAGGGTCCTTCCCAAGAAGGAGCAAGCTTGTGTGGTTTCTTATGATCCACTAGGAGGACTAAATCTCCTTCTTGGAAGGCTCGACCCCTCACATTTCTGGCGTGGAAACGACGCAAATCTTGTTGGTAGATGGTCGATCGGATCAGAGCCATCTCCCTTTCTTCCTCTAAAAGGTCGACTGCGTCCTGCCGCGCTTGTTCAGCTTCTGCTTCGTTGTAGATCTCAACTCGAGGAGCATTGTGGAGAAGATCACTCGGCAAGACTGCTTCAGCTCCGTAGACCAAGAAGAATGGAGTTCTTCCGGTCGACCGATTAGGTGTGGTCCGCAGTCCCCAAAGCACCGAGGGAAGTTCGTCGACCCAAGCCCCAGCTGCATGCTTGAGATCACGCATCAGTCGGGGTTTCAATCCCTTGAGAATCATCAAGATCAATTCCATCTGCGATCCGAGTTGCAGCAGCAATGAAAGTTTCCATGAAGGACCTGAAGTCGTGTTTCTCGTCATGTCCGTGATCTCATCCGAGACTCCGAACAAACTTCGATCACCAAAACACATAACTCATAATACAAATCGCCATCGAACGTTAAGCGTGCAGACTGTACGGGTTCGAGAACTATGTACACATGATCGAGACACATCTCCGATCAATAACCAATAGTAGAACTTGGATGCTCATGTTGGCTCCTACATATTCTACGAAGATCTTTATCGGTGAAACCGCACAACAACATACGTTGTTCCCTTTGTCATCGGTATGTTACTTGCTCGAGATTCGATCATCGGTATCATCATACCTAGTTCAATCTCATTACCAACAAGTCTCTTTACTCATTTCTTAATGGATCATCCCATAACTAACTCATTAATCACATTGTTTGCAAGGCTTATAGTGATGAGCATTACCGAGAGGGCCCAGAGATACCTCTCCGATACACGGAGTGACAATTCCTACTCTCGATCTATGGCAACCCAACAAACACCTTCGGAGACACCTGTAGAGCATCTTTATAATCACCCAGTTACGTTGTGACGTTTGAAAGCACACAAGGTGTTCCTCTGGTATTCGGGAGTTGCATAATCTCATAGTCAGAGGAACATGTATAAGTCATGAATAAAGCAATAGCAATAAAACTTAACATTCATTATGCTATGCTAACGGATGGTTAAGTTTTATTATCCGTTTAGGTCATATTGCAGATGATATTAGAGTCCCACTTCAGATTAACATTGCTTGTCTTTTCCTACTTCAGCCTTGCCGTCATACACCTCACCGGAGCTGCTCCAATGACGGAACCATCCGTCACAGCAGAGTAGTACCCTCAACGCTGTATCCAGAGGCCTCAGATCTTCTTCCCAGCCTCCGACAGTCACACTAGCATCACCATCATCCACGTCCAACCCAATGATGTTGAGGTCGACAAGGCTATGCCAAAGAGGTTGTACACTCATCGCATCACTTTGTTACTCTGCATTCATGTCGATCCCTCAGGGATCCTTTGGTTCAAAGCAGTTGCAAATCTAGAAATAAATTAATCGTGGTCACAAAGTTAACAGGGAGAAAACTAAATGCTCTTTTGAACCACAATGTTAATCGGTTTATCAAGATAGCCATTATATGATACTAATGTGGACCAAATGTAAGACCACATAATATTTCGAGGTCAGGCTTCAGCCTGTTGAAGACTGCCTACTAGAATCGCCACTGGTTCAAAGAAAAAGTGAAGGAAAACATAGGAATTGGAAACTTTACTATGGTACTAATATTCGTGCATTTGGTTAGAAGGAATGGAGCAAAGCAAAACTGGAGGATTTTTTTTCATTTGGTGTCTCTTTCAAAGAAAAAATGTAGGAATTTTAATATCCACTTGGACGTCCTTTTCAAATTAATATGCATGGAGAACAGGACTAATTGCATTACTGGCATAATAAGATTCTTATTTTTTTTCATTTTTACGTGGTTTGACTTTTATTTGACCATGTTTCTCCATTCTTGTGTTCTTCCAATTCATGTGAACCAAACACCCAGGTTGACAGAAATCCTATGTCTGCAAATGCTCTGTTTTGCACGTGGTTCCTATCCTATTCCTGTGTTTTTCCTGTCCCTACATTTATATAATCCTCCAATTCTAAGGAGCCCTTACAGATTTACTTCATTTTTAGATAGGTGTCAAAGAAAACTCTGTGTGTTATGTCCTGCTCCTGCCGTGCCATCATCCACCCCACCTAAGGTGCACCATGGATGGAAGTGTTCACTATAGCAGAGATTCCCCCTGCAGACTTTCTTTCGCCACCTTAGATCATCTTCCCCATTGCATTACCACCGTCAGCCACACCAACTACATTACCATCATCGACTGAGCAGATGAACCTGAGGACTACAAAGTTTCGGAAGAGAAGTCGCACTCTTTCGTGTCTGCTTACGTTATACATCGGTTATTATTACTGCTACTTTATTGTACTGTTCACCTCTTAGACTTCGAGTCAGGTCCAAACTAATGTTCAAACTTGAGTTTTTAAATGCCCGTGGAGCACATATTGAGGCAGCAACGAGTAGTATCTGCCTACTATCTGGTTCATCTGGGGTCTTCTATGTGCTCCATGTTTGGTGGGCAACAAACAGTAGATGATCCATCGTCTATCTTTTTAAACTGAAGCTAGAATCTACTCCCTCCGTCCCATAATGTAAGATGTTTTTTGACACTAGTGTAGTGTCAAAAAATGTCTTACATTATGGGACAGAGGGAGTACCTGCTATCATTAGTTTTGGATCTATCCACTCATTTGCTACCATCAGTATTGATTTCTGCATGCACCCCTTAGGCCTTACATAATCTAACTATGTTTTTATTATGCATGTCAGTTATTGTACACAATCATACTAAACATGTAGATAAAAAGAGAAGACAAGTTGCATGGGAATATAATGGCATGCAGACGCCACTCCATGGTGGGCGAAGTGGACCTCCCCCCTCCCGCCATTCCAGATTGTATTCCAGAGGAAGATAACTGTTCAGAGGGGAATTCAGAGGGAGTCGACCACTCCTATTACCCACTGAGGTATTTGCTCTAACCTGACATGCTGATGTTGGTCATATCATGCATATGGCGCCTCGCATTTCTTACATTATACATCTTATATGTCATCAGCTTAGTTTAGATTTGCTTTGTGTGAATGCCACCTGTTAGGTTTCTATATCATACTCCCACCCTTCCTAAATATCTGTCTTCTTAGAGATTTCAACAAGTGACTACATACGGAGCAAAATGAGTGAATCTACACTCTAAAATATGTCTATATACATACGTATGTGGTAGTCCATTTGAAATCTAAAAAAACAAATATTTAGGAACAGAGGGAGTATATGGGAATTATGCAACGCCATCTTCTTTAGCCAGGCATCTTATACGTGAATCATGCAATGCCATCTTGTTTAGCCAGTCATCAGATATGTGAATTCTATTGTGCCATATTTTTTTCATAATGTATCCCATTTTTCAACAATGTTTATACATTCATCTACTCTTCTTGTGCATCAACCATTTGAGTCGGTCATGGGAGAATCTGGAGTGAAAGCAAGGTCTTCTTAGTAGTCAGTGCTACCTGTCGATGCAGATTTCTTGCTAGTTACAGATAGCTCCTCAGAGGAGGATTCAGAGATAGATAACCTGTCGTATTCCCCCCCCCCAAGGTGCATGCTCTAACTTGGCAGGGTTATATTTCCCATATCATGCATATGGTGTCCTGCATTGCCATGCCATCTGATTAGATTCGACATGCTTTGTGTGAATGCCTCATGTTCACTTTCTATATCAGATATGAGAATTATGCAATTCCATGTTTTTCAGCGAGTTATCATATATGTGAATTATGCACCGCCATGTAGCCAAGCATAATATATGTGAATTATCTCATGCCATCCTTTTTTCATTACGTATCCCATTTGTCGACAATCTGCGTATATTGAACTACTCTTCATGTGTATCAGCCATTTGAGACAGTTATGGAAAATTCAGGAGTGAAAACAAGGTCTTTAGAGCAAGAAATGGTACCTGTTGAAGCATATATTGTCGGTGTCAAAACCGGTAGATCTCGGTAGGGGGTGAGAGAGTCCTGGATTAAGGGGTCCTCGGACGGCCGGACTATTAACATGGGCCGGACTGTTGGGCTATGAAGATACAAGACAGAAGACTTCTTCCCGTGTCCGGATGGGACTCTCCTTTGCGTGGAAGGCAAGCTTGGCGATTCGTATATGTAGATTCCTTTCTCTGTAACCGACTTTGTACAATGCTAGTCCCCTCTGGTGTCTATATAAATCGGAGGGTTTAGTTCATAGGGCAGAATCATAATCGTACAGGCTAGACTTCTAGGGTTTTAGCCATCACGATCTTGTGGTAGATCAACTCTTGTAATACTCATATTCATCAAGATCAATCAACACTACTAGGGAAAAGGCTAGCAGCAGCGCGGGTTTTAGGTGTATCAGTAGCGCGGGGAGTGGCGCTACTAATAAGGCACTACAGCTAACACATAGCAGTAGTGCATGCTCACCGGCACTACTACTACACAAGTGTAGCAGCAGCGCGCTTAGTGGAAGCTCGCTACTGCTAGTAGCTCTAGCGCGCTTTGCCTGGACGCGCTACTGCTATCGCGGCGCTGCTGCTAACTTTTATACACTCGCTACTGCTAATTTAAGTAGTTTTTTGTTTTTTTCGGCATATTTGTTTTGTATTTGAACAGGCTTTATAGAAGAATCTTTAGCACATAGAAATGTCATCATGATACACATACAAATGCCTGCGAGACCACAAATGTAATCATAGCATATACATACAAATAGTCTCATCATAATCATCATCCAACACAAAGTGGTATCTTGTCATCATCTCGAAAATAGTGATACATGCAAGTCTCGAATACTTGCAACTACAACAACGTCATCCATCTAAAGAAAGGTATACGCAAGAAGAGCTATCACTATGAGTGAGAGCGGAACTATGTAGTACATGAGGTGGCGGTTACGAGTCCTCTCTCGCGCTAGCGTGAACCTCAAGTAACTAGCTTCTCCTTCTTGTCTGCTTGTGAAGCCTTTATGGCTGGTGCCCGTGAACCCATTCACTTGCGCCTGACACTCATGCCACTCATTGTACACCCCCGGAACCTTCCCTTTGTACACGACATAGCAATTCCATCTCGCCATCAAGAAACTAGGTACCTGTTAGAGATGCATGTTCATGAAGAGGATGTACAATCATATATATGCAACAAAATATACTAGAGCAACATCGAAAAAGAAAGGGTTAGCAACTAGATGCAACATACAGTACACAAATTAATTAACTAGAGGTACGCAGGTCATCGTACACAAACTAACAAAGTAGCGTTACACAAGTTCGGCAGGGACCATGGACATCACAAAGTTTCATCGCTACAAAAAGTATACAAGTTCAACCGACACATATCATCATCATCGGCATCATAAATCACTAGAAGTTCCATCCTTCCATATCATAGAGGATGAACCCTAGCTTCTTGAACGGCGTGAGGTCTAGACATTGCATGCCTATGCGAGTTCGGACATCAGCTCGCGATATAGGGCCATGGTGGAACATCCCCTTCTCATCGACGACTTCTTTCATGATGATTGTCGCAATGTCGCTTTGGATGCGAAAGAAGTCATCTCTAAGTTTATAATCCGCTTCTCCATGAGATTCTAGCCACTTGTGGATATGATCATCATTTCTGCTTCTCATGCGAAGCTTTTGGTGATCCGTGTTGAACTGAATCATGAGATGGACGATGTAGAATCCATCCTTCTTGCTTGGTTTTGGGACATGGATGCAGGAGAAGTTAGTTTTATGCGCGAAACCCATCTTCTTGTTCCTTTGTTTCCTGATCTGCACGTGGCCACCTCTAAAGCTGAAGCCTTGGAGAGCATCATCTAGAATATTCATTATGTGGGTGTAGTCTTTTTTCTCGTAGTCTCTGGAAGGGTCAAAATACACGGCGTGGGAGACTTGCGGGTAAAGAACGATAAGGACGGCGCGCCCGTTGCTGCAGGGAAAAGACACCTCAAATTATTCCCCATATGAGAGAGAAGGAATGATTGAAATGTACGAAAGGGTTGTCCGGAACTGACTTACTTTGGATGATAAGGCACGAGGACAATTTCCCGGTCCTTATTCTGTACCATGAAGTTTTGGAGGTACTCCCTAGCAGTTTCACGCTCAAAGTCGCCGAGACTCAAGAAAGACTCGTGCATGTAGTACGGATCCGCCACACAGATTTGCGAGACTTCTTCACTCTTCATGACGGAGCTCATATGTAGCGCAAAAAGGCGGACGATTGTAAAATCGAGCCGCCTTGTTAGAAACATCTCAAAGATATGGTCAAACCGCAGGAAGAACACCTCCGCGGGCCGTGTCTCGACGTAGCACTTCCCCTCAGGCACACGAGCCGCGTATGTCGGATATCCTGGATCCTTTGAGGCTAGTAGGCTTTTCTCAGTCGACAGCACATGGTCGTGCAGTCTCCTGAGATCCCCTGATAGTGCCTCCAGCGGTTTCGGCGGTAGCATCGGCTCGCCCGTGAGATGGAACATGACCGCACCTTTCACGGGTACACGCTCTTCAGAATGCATCGTCTGGCTGCTATGTGCTCTGGCTTGTTTGGAGGCAGTTATCTTCCCCGATCTCTTCCTCTCCTTTTTCTTGGGCACACCTTCCAGACCCTTCCTTAACCCCTGCCCCAGTGTTCCCGGGCTAAGTACTGTACGACCCTCGCGCCCGACTAGTTGAGCCTGTGTTGAGGCGGCATCTTCAGCGTGTCCTGTGAGGATTTCATGAAGAGAGACTTTTTGCAATCCCTGCTACGACCCTGCCCGGGCATATCATCCATATCCTCATTAGCAAGCTGATAGCCCGATTCGTCATATGGTTGACTCATCATATCTATGTCACAGTCATACGCGTTTGTATTGAGGAAATCCATAGGGTCGACCTCCGTCTCATCATCCATTCTCTGTTCTACAGGAGAAATTACATTAGCCAGTACTATTGCACCCCCTTCATCATGTCGTCCGCCGCTCTCACCCGGCACTATAGGAGCTGGTAATTGCGTAGGCGGGGTGGTGGTTCTCCGCACATGCTTGTTGATGTGTGGTTATTGGTGTGCTCTCGGCCGGCTCCAGACGAATAAGATTCTTCGGCCATAGCAGCACCCAACCCTTGCAGCTTCCAATCCGCGACGGGGTCTCGTCGTCCGCTCCCACATGTTGTACTGGAGGAGGCAAATCCTCGTGCCCTGATTTCACACTGGTCAAGCTAACCCTGAAATGCCCAGCGGGGATTGGCTAGTTGTGGAATGTGGGTTGCGAGGGGTCCATTATCATCCCCTTTCCCATGTCCACCTTCTGGCCTTTGATCAAGTAGGGTATGGTGCACGGGATTTCTTTCGCCTGCAAACACATATGTCTGTGGCGTAAAACAACTGAAAGGCAACAAAAATGGAATATTATATATATATATGTTGGTGCGACATGTAATTACCATGACGGTGTCGAGCTCAGCCAAAGACGAAGGCCCACCTAGCGCGCCTGAGACTGAGGACGGGCTGCTATGAGCGGGAGCGGCTGCGAGAGGAGGCCCGGTTGCGTGAGCAAGTGATGGTGCGATGGTGTTGTTGTTCATGGAGTTGCTCCCGACGAAACTGGGCAACGGGAAATCATGTACCGTCTTGTCTGGATTTTCCTTCGTCCAGTTGATGATAACTGGAACCAAGTTAGTAGCAAAATCATTTCTGCAGGCAGTTACAGCTGCATTGACTGCCTGCTGTAGCAACTCATATTTGTCCTCGGCTGCTTTTTTTGCGTCCTCAGCTGCTTTTTTCTCGACCGCAAGCTTCACCTTCGCGTCGATGTCCGCCTGACTAAACTTCTTTTTCTGCTTCTTGGCCTCCGGGCCCTCGTTGTAAAACACCTTCCACGTGGCGCCGTCTCCAGCGCCGTGCACACGACCATATTGCGGCCGCTGGCCCAAAGGGAGTCCCTTAAGTTCGTTCAAGGCCCGGTTGAGAGGGGTGTCCCACTTGGGCCTCATCGGAGAAGTAGGGCTTTCGGCTGCAAGCTGGTGTTGCTTCTCCAGTAGTCTAATCAATTTCCTCGTGATCTTGTCCGTGTAAAAAACCTTTTTCTCCTTGTCCCACTTGTAGCGGGCCCTGATGAAGTCACGCTCCAAGGGGTTGGTGAACTTCGCGAAGGGGTCTGGGAGACCCGCGGCTTCACGTTCCGCGTCCTCCTTATCCCATATGGGCCTTTTACCGAGGTAGCCACGGCTTCCGAGGCGATGCTTCCCCGTGTTCCTTTGCTGAAGGCTCTTGAATTTCGCAGCCTTAGCCTTGGCTGCCTCGGTAGCGCAAGTGTCCTTGAACTTTTCGAACTCCTCTTCCGTAAGTGTCGGATTTTCCTCCAGAATCTTGGACAGGGGTTCATCAGCCTCAATAGCTCGTTTCACCCTCCCTTTCCAGGAGGCCAAATCATTGCTGAACATGCCCATGGCGTGATTGTTAATCTTTTTCATCTTCGGATCATCCCACGGTTGTTCTATGTTATCATCCCGGTCGGGGAACTTGAATCTCTTGTGCAACTTCGTTAGGAGCAACTGCGTCAAATGTTCTTTACTCCTTAAGTCATCGTCGTTGATGCTCGCGCATTCCCGTAGGATGCATCCTACTTGGTTCCCATAGCACTTGCGAGGTTCTTCCGGCTCTAACGGCTCAAACTTGTCAGGTGCCATCTTTGTGATCACAAGTCGTCCAATCCCTAGTTTGTTAGGTTTTTGTATCCTCTGCTTCTTATGCTTCCTCTTTTCGGTAGCGGCAACGGGGCCGGTACCTTCCCCGCCGGTATCTTCCCCGCTGGTACCTTCCCCGCCGGTCTCGGCGCCGCCATCGGTGCAGGCGCCGTCGGTGTCGATGTCGGCGTCAGTACCATCATCGAGGCCGACCTGCAAACCTTGCTTAGCTGTCAAATAGTCGAGGTACTCTTGTTCTCCCTCATAATCCATCTCGTCTGCATCTTGGTAAGAAGGCCCAGTTTCTTCGTTGTTCGGCATGTTTCCTATGATTAAGTGTCCTCATTTATTTCTAAAAGTATGAATAAATGAGAAATGACATAAAAAGAAATCTATGTGCCAGCACTCGATATGCCAACTATGTAGCACAAATCATGCCTTTATTCACGGGAAATTTCGGCATGACCTTTGCTAAAAAATGGACATATCGAGCGCCTGAAATTCACCGGAACGGAAATGAATCAACATTCCGGCATAACATAGGCCACTCAGATCATTTTCCAAACATGGCATGTCCAAAACATGACATATCCACATATCACATGTCCAGTTCAAATTTGCATAAATTCAGCTAATTTTGAAACCTAGCTAAATTCATAACTAAATAGATAACCTAATTAACATACTGCCCTAACTAAAACCTAAGTAAATTAACCGAAGAACCCTAGCAGAGAGAGGGGGGGTTACAGAGGGTGCAGGGGCGAGGAGGCAGGCCCGACGACGGTCGAGGTTGGGAGGGGAGGAAGCAGAGGAGGGAGGCGAGGGCCGACGGGTCGGGGGCGAGCGCACCGGGGTCGGGGGTGAGCGCCGGCGCCGGGGTCGGGGGCAAGGGCCGGGTCGGGGGCGAGCGCCGAGGTCGGGGTCGGGGCGAGCGCCGGGGTCGGGGCGAGCGTCGGCGCCAGGGTCGGGGGCGAGCGACGAGGGAAGAGAGAGTGGGGATTGGGGGGGGGGAAAGGCGGGATGAAGCAGGGATAGTGAGAATTTTGGGTTAAGTGGACGTAGCAGCAGCGCGTTTGGACAAAACGCGCTGCTACTACCTTCAGTAGTTGTAGTGGTTTATACGAAATGCGCTACTACTACCTTCAGTAGTTGTAGCGGTTTATACGAAATGCGCTACTACTACTGCCAATTTCCCTTTTTCTTTTCCTTTATTTTCTGCCACTTTTATTTCCCGAGAGCAGTGAACGAAGGGAGGGTGATATATAATGCATCATTTGACGATTAAATATGTATGCAAAATAGGAACATATATAGTACATCATTGGACCCATGCATAATAATGGCTAAGTGTGTATACAAAATAGGAACATATATATATATATATATATATATATATATATATTACATCATTTGACCGATAACATACGGTTCCTCAGCGCTGACGTTTTCATTTTTGAGTCAGCTTCTTTCCCTTCTTGTTCGTCGAAGAATAATTGAGCCCCTCATTGTGACTTTGCCTTTTCCATGGAGTACGATTTTTCTTAGGTAATGTAGTATTGATTCTTCTTTTGAAGTATACTTCATCATCATCGTCATCTTCCCTCATTGGGTTGCCGTACTGATCATAGTCTTCCTCGTTGGCGACTCCATCCATTCCAATGATGTTCCTTTTGCCTCTCCTCACGACAACACGACTGGGATTGCATGGGTCGGTTATGAAGAAGCATTGTGTCACATGCTTAGCGTGTACCCATGGCTCGTTTTTGCGATAGTGTTCACGGTAGCGCTCTTGGCGTCGTGTATACTCATGGTAGTGAAAATCCGGTTTTCTCTTTCGACATTCTTTGCCCATCTGACACAGAACATCGTCGTGTTGTGCAGTCCAGAGTAGTCAAGCTCCCAGATCTCCTCGACCCTTCCATAAAATCGTTCAGTTGCGCCGTTGTCGCTGCCGGTCATGCATTCCATCGTCACCCCTGAGTTCTGATCATCACTGTCCATATCTTTGGCCTCCGTATAGAACGTGTATCCGTTGATATCATATGCCTGATAGGTTACGAGGTTGGGCGAGGGGCCATGTGCTAAGGCGTATATGAGCAATCCGTCCTTAGAGCCCTCCTCCGGGGGATTAGCAATAATATGCTCTTTGAACCAATGCAGGAAAGTGGAGTTGTGCTCTCTAGTAACTTCGGCGTTCGTCCTGCATACCCCCCGGTCACGATACTTCTTTGCGATAATTTCTTTGTGCAGTGCCACGAAAGGATCTACCTCGTCTAGGTGTTGTAGCACTACCAAGTTTGCTCTGTCAAAGTCGCTGCATCGATCTGAGTATGCCACGTGCAGTTCCCTGCGACCGTTGCAGTGACCATCTCCTTCGAGCCTCCCATCGTGCTTGTTAACGGGCAAACCAACACTAACACCAGGCGGCTGGTCTGCGCCATATAGAAAATTCTCACAGAAAGAGATGCACTCTTGTGCCAAATAGCCCTGGACGATGCTTCCATCCGGACGGGACATGTTACGAACGAATCCTTTGATGATCCCATTCATCCTCTCAAACGGCATCATGTTGTGCAGGAATGACGGCCCCAGGTCTATTATGTCATCCACAATATGGACACACAGATGCACCATCACGTCAAAGAACGCGGGCGGGAAGTACATCTCAAGCTCATTCAGTATCACAACGATCTCTTCCTGTAGCCTTCGGAGCTGCTTCACACTGATCGACTTTCGAGAGATGACGTCGAAAAAGTTGCAGAGACCAATAAGCGTGTCACGGGCGTGCTTGTCCATTATCCCTCTAAGGGCAACAGGTAGTATCTGCGTCATCATCACATGACAGTCATGAGACTTCATCCCGCTGAACCTTTTCTTGTCCGTGTCTAGATATCTGCTTATCTTGCCACAGTAACCGGAACTAACTTTGACTCCGGTAAGGCACTTAAAGAATTGATCGATCTCAGCCTGACTTAAGGTGAAGCAAGAAGGGGGCAATAATCCTCTTTCTTTATTTTCTTGCCCTTCTTCTACCGTTCCTCTATCTCCGTCTCAGTATCGTCTGGCATTTTACGGGGCGGCATGTGCGGATCTTTCCTGATTTTCAAATCTTGCAAGTCTTTTCTTGCCTTCGGCCCATCCTTGGTCTTATCCGGCATGTTCATCAGTGTTGCGAGCAAGCTCTCAAGGACATTCTTACAGATATGCATTTGATCAAGGCAATGAGGTGTATCGAGTTTGTGCCAGTACTCCAAGTCCCAGAACACAGACCTCGTCTTCCATACCTTCAGTAGCGGCTCCGGTGCCTTTCTCATCGTATTTCACCGCGCGGGGCACTCCTTCCAGTTTTTCAACAGCTCATCCATTTCGGCACCACTCCGCTTACGTGGAGGTCCTTGATGCTCAGCGTGACCATTGAATAGATCTCCACGGTTTCTCCACGTGTCGTCCTGTTCGAGCCATCTTCGATGCCCCATGTACATGATTTTCCCAGACCCGCCATCTTTCCTTGACGTTAGCTACTGAGATGTCATATCATCCATGCACCGCGTGCATCCGCAATATCCATGGCACACCTGGCCTGCCACATATCCGTAACTGAGATAGTCCTGCACTATCGTGATCATTGCGGCTCTCATGTTGAAATACTCGCCTTTGCTGGCGTCCCATGTCTTGGCCGGTGTTTTCCATAACGTGTCTAACTCCTCTTGAAGTAGCCCTAGATACAAATTAATATTATTTCCTGGTTGTTTCGACCCTTGAATAAGCATGCTCATGTGAATGTACTTCGATTTCATGCACAACCAGGGGGGAGGTTGTACATCCATACAAACACGGGCCATGTGCTATGGTTGATGTTCTGGTTGCCAAACGGATTCATGCCATCGGTACACGCGCCAATCATGATGTTCCTTTCATCACATTCAAAATACCGATAGAAGCTGTTCAACGCTCTCCACTGGCTTCCATCCTTCATGTGTCTCAGCTTCGGATCATCTCCATCGTCGGGCTTCTTCCTCTCCGCGTGCCAGTGCATTAGCTTTGCTTCCTTGGTATCTACAAAATACCTATGGAGACGCGGAGTGATCGGTAAGTACCATACAACTTTCTGGGGACATTTCTTCCCGGCCTTCTTGTATCGAGAAGCATTGCACACCGGACAGCTTATTTTTTCTGCGTGCTCCTTCCGATAAATTATGCAATCGTTGATGCATGCATGGTATCTAACATGTGGCAGATCAAGAGGGCACACGATCTTCTTGGCCTCATCAACACTAGTAGGACATACATTACCCGCGGGAAGAACATCCTTTAGGTACTTGAGATGCTCATCGAGGCTAGTGTTGGTCCATTTGTTTTTAGCCTTCATCTTCAAGAGTTGGAGCGTGAAACTCAAGCGGGTCACCTCAGGATTGCAACCATCATACAATGGAGTGTTCGAGTCTACCACCAGTTGCTCCAGCTTAGCCTCCTCTCTAGAAGCAGCTCTCTCAGTACTCGTCTCCTTGCGAAGCAATGCTTGAACATGAGGGTCCCGCACGATTGAACTTAGTACCGATGAACTCTGCTGCGTGGAGTCCATGTCGTTCTCTCCGCCGCCCTGTCTGGCCCCTTCTCCTCCGCCATCCGGCCCCTTCTCCGCCGCCATGTCCGGCCTCTTCCCCGCCGCCATTATCGATCATCTCTTCGTCTTGCCCCATATCATCATTGCCTGCCCCGTCGGCATCTTCAACATTGTCATCCTCATCTTCAGTTATCCACTGAGTATAGCCATCCATGAAACCAGTCATGAGCAGGTGCGCATCGACACGACCATCATCATAGGGGTCGAGCCAAACTATTCCTTTGCATTTTCGACACGGACATAAAACCTCTATCAGGTTATTTTCTTTCATGTCCTACATCGCCGCCCGCAACCACCTGTCCACCATCGTTCCACTGACCATCATGAACGTCTACACGGTAATAATAAAACAAATTGATTATAAAAATGCGTGCATGCATCAAAGTCATACAAAAATTCGGCATGACCTTCCCTAAAAATAGGACATATATGGATCTAGAGTTTGCCCGGAATTCACCGAAACGGAAATAAATCGACATTTCGGCAAAACATAGGCAACTCAAAAGCACAATTTGGCGTCAACTCATGCCACACACACAATTTCCACAAACATATCGCACACACATAAACATATTTCCATTTTGCAAAAGCATGAAATTTTCATCACCTCTATCTCGAGATCGAGCACACAGTGGAGATGATGTTGTAGGGAGATCAAAAGTGCACAAAGCTCTTCTTGACAAAGATAGATCTAGTTAGGGGGCAAATAGGTCACTTAACTAAATCCAGCATCTACCTAGCTACCTAATTTGGGAGGAGACAACTTCAACTAGTGGAGGGGAAGGAAAAAGAGAAAGGACATGCATTAATGGAGGTGGTGTAGTTAGGTAGGAGTAATGAAGAGAGAGAAAGGTAGATAGAAGAGAGAGAGTAATGGGGGAGAAGTATTGAGGAAGAAGAAGAGTGAGAGTGGGAGCATGTGGGAGGTAGGGGAAAGGGAAGAGAGGAGGGGGAGGGGAGGGATGGGTGGTGAAAAGGTGGTGGGTTGGTGCGGATTAGCAGTAGCGCAGGAGTTAAAATGCGCTGCTGCTAAGGAAGTAGCAGCAACGCGCTTTGGGCAACGACGCTACTGCTAACCGGGACCAAAAAGTGTGCCAATTTGAAATTTAGGAGCAGCAACCTCAGAAAAAGCACGCTACTACTACATCCATAGCAGTAGCGCGGCTCGCGGCACTGTGCTGCTGCTAAATGGAGTTTGGAGGACACCGCCGGTCGATATTTGTAGCAGCGCGGTTTACACCGAGCGCACTACTGCTAAAAACTTGTCAGTAGCGAGTTTCCCGCACACGCGCTACTACTAATTAGCAGCAGCGCTCCTTTTTGAGGCGCGCTGCTGCTAAGATTCTGTGTATAGGCTTTTCCCTAGTAGTGCAAGCAAGAAGTAGGGTATTACCTCCATAGAGAGGGCCCGAACCTGGGTAAACATCGTGTCCCCTGTCTCCTGTTACCATCAACCTTAGACGCATAGTTCGGGACCCCCTACCCGAGATCCGCCGGTTTTGACACCGACATTGGTGCTTTCATTGAGAGTTCCGCTGCGTCGTCACCAAAAGGTTTGATGGCTCCATCAATCATCTACAACAATGCGGTCCAGGGGAGATTTTCATCCCCGGACAGATCTTTGTATTCGGCGGCTTTGCACTGCGGGCCAACTCGCTTGGCCATCTGGAGCAGATCGACAGCTACGCCCCTGGCCATCGGGTCAGATTCGGAAGCTTGAATTACGTGGCCGAAATCCACAGAGACTTGATCTTCGACGGATTCAAGCCCATGATGGCTGCTCCTTGTCACCACGATGAACATGGCCTAAATCTGTCATCGGACCGTGCTCAGGAGATAGCACCTATAACCGCTCTGGCCCTAGATCCGGAGCAGATTGCGCCATCCGAGGGCGGGATGCTTAACCCCGCCACGGAAGCCGCAGACCCAGTGGCGGTGGAGCCACACACAGGTCCAACCTCGAGCGGGGCATGTGTCATCGGAACCTCAGATTCGTCTCCTGCCATAAGTTTCGAACCGCGTGCATCCGCGCCCATAGAACTTGATCACGCGCCGATCGTCGAGTTTAGCTCTGCGGACATCTTCCGGCCCTCACCTTTAGGCGATGTGCTAAACTCACTAAAAGCCCTCTCCTTGTCAGGAGACTCTCAGCTGAACTATATCCAGCTTGAATTGGAAGCTGATGAATTTCGCTTCCCACCCACCACCCACTACATAGCCACTATCGAGGACTTAACCGACATGCTCGATTACGACTCCGACGACATCGATGCAAGTGCAATCTTGCTCTTAAAGAATATTTTTGATATTGATGACAAATCTACATATAGGGGACTAACCGTGTTTGCTAAGTATATACACAGGCCGCCAGTCCTCTGGTTTTTCTAATGTGCATCATGATCACATCATATGAGATTTTACTCAAGCAAATTATCAATGAGGAAAGGAGCAAACAAAGACGAAGCATCATGCTATTTTATATTTCTTGATTAATAGGAATCCCGCACTATTAAGAGGGGATCCAAGGTGTAGGTTCAAGGCTTGCTCACATTTTCTCTCACAAGTAATTGTTCACAAAGGACCAAAATCCCTAGAAACCCCTTAGCCAAAACCTACCACTTCTCCTAGCCGGATCATCCTGACGGCTCCCCAGATCATCCGAGCTAAACCCGGATCAACCGGACCCTGCTCCGGATCATCCGGGTAATGTGTGTTTTCATCATAGAACGCTGGTGGCTGAAGCCGGATCGTCCGGACGTTCATCTGGATCATCCGGGCTGTGCCCCGGATCGTCCAGATCTTGTCCCGGATCATCCGAGAAACCTTGCCCCTATTTTTACAGAACACTGGTGGTTGTAGCCGGATCATCTGGCCAGGCATCCGGATCATCCGGGATATGTCCGGATTGTCCGAGGTGGCCTCCGGTCTGTCCGGGCTGCTCGCAGATCTGCTGCTACCATTTGCATCCCGGCCTTCAACCAGACTATTCGGACAATGTCCAGATCATCTGGGTGGTATCCCAGATCATCCGGGCTGGTCAAGTTCTGTCCAAAGGACTCAATTCTGGGTGTGGTATAAATAGTCCATTACCTCTTCGAGATAAGGTTGAACACTTCACACAAACACGCCTCAAGAACACTAGTGCTCCCTCTCTCTTACTCATACACTAAATCCTAGATCACGGCTTGATTCTTGAGAGTTTCGAAGAGTTGTTCCAATCAAAAGAAAGATCTTATCCCTCTCCTTCTTGTGACCAAAGGAAATTGTGGTTTGAGCAAGTCTTGAGTTTTTCCCTTGGATCTTGTTACTCTTGGAGGTTGGAGATCCCTACGCGGTAGGAGTCATTCGGTGAGGAATCAACCATTGTGATTACCCCCGGAAAGTTTGTGAGGGTTTGGGGACCACCCCAAGGTCTACCACTAGTGGTTGAGAAACGCCTTCGTGGTGTTGTCTCAAAGGGAGAATAGGGTGAGCCTTCGTGGCGTTGGTGTGCCTTCGTGGTAACATCCACCTCTCTAACGGTGACGTAGCTTCCCTCCAAGGAAGTGAAAATCGGCATACATCCTTGTCTCCCGGAGTTGTGGTTATTACTAACCTTAACTCTCTACTTGTGGTTACTTGTCTCTTCGCACTTACTTATATCATATTGTGCTTGCTTCCTTACATACTCGTGTTACTTGCTTAGCACTTAGTACTACACTTGCAATTGTTAGGCTCACTCTCATATTCCGCATTGTTGCCTAAAATTGCCAAGTAATAATTAAAATTTGTAATTGTACCTATTCACCCCCCTTCTAGGTCCATCTCGATCCTTTCAATTGGTATGAGAGCCTCGTGCTCTATTCTTGTGGTTTAACCGCCCTAGAGCGAGATGAACACCGATGGGACTCCCCTTGTTGCAGATCCGAAGGATAAAGGCGAGGCTTCTTCTAAAGTCAAGTCCTTTACTTCTAAGGATCTGGAGCGGGCCCTTGCTAAGCAAAAAGAGGAGCATGATGCTTCTCTTGAGGCCTTGGTCCAAATGAGATTAGCCACATTGTCCGTGGTGCTTGCACCACTCTCGGGTGGTGTGGCTTCGAGGCCAACTGTGCCTGCTCCATCACTTGGTCAACAACCTCCTAGGAATGATCACTCCAGTGTTCCTTGGCTTTATGCAAGACCCCAGGTTGAGAAACCAAAATATAATCCTCAAGGCAAACCTCCTTTACTTGATGCCACTTCTGATTTTGCCTTGTGGAGAGTTGCTATGCAGATTCGTCTTCAATATGGAAATGATGAGATGCTAGAGATCTTGGAGTATGGTTACCATGTGGTTGATCCAAAGAATCCTACACCAGAAATTCATGACAAGAATCTCAATGACATTGCAACCATGTGTATAAGGAGAGGTATTGTTGAAAAGCAAAGGAGACCGTTCATACACATCACAAGTGCCAAGGAACTAGGGGAAAGTATTATAAGATCCAAGACCGGTACCTCCACCCTCTGGAGTGATCAATGTGAAATTGCCAAGGGGCAATTGCAAAAATTTTGTATGGAGAAAGGTGAAACTCCCAATCAACTCCTTGAGCGTCTCATGACTCTCACCGCTGACATTGACTCGTGTGAGTGTGACAAGACACGAGATGGATTCAACATGACTAAGCGATTCCTTGTGGATAAGTTGCTTCATGTTCTTGCCCCATATCACCATCAAATGGCGTGGGACATAAGACAACACCATGCCTTCAAGGAAATGACTACAAATGATATCATATCCACCTTCCAACTATTTGAAGAGTCAAAGGCAAATGCCACAAAACATCTTGCCATGCATGGTACTCCAACATCAAAGATCAATCTTGCATTGAAGGCCAAGCATGTATGTGAAGATGAGCAAAGTGAGGAAGAATAAGATGATGATGATGAAGATGGTGATGAGATTGAATTTGATGAGGGCCCTTCATATGAAGACATGGCTCTCTTTGTCAAGAAGTTTAGAATGGGAAAATTCAAGGGAAGATTTCAAAAGAAGAAACTAAGAAAATGCTACAACTGTGAAGAAACCAACCACTTCTCCAACGAGTGCCCTTATGAGAAGAGAGAGGATAAACCAAGGTTTCCCAAGACCTTTCCCAAGAAGAAGTTGCCAAATCCTTTGAACTCCAAGCTCAAGAAGAGAGATGGGAAAGCAATGGTTGCTCAAGAAGAATCCGATCCGAATGGTGTTAGTGGTGTTGCCGGAGTTGCTCAAGATTCTCAAAACACTTTGAGGTTAGTGAACAAGAGTGGTGATGTGGTCACCTACAACTACATGAAAGACTACAAGGGCAACGCTCACAAGTGCCTAATGGCAAAGGCCGTGGTAGAAGATGGAGAGGACCAAAGCTCTCCTGATAAGGTCAAGGTAACTCCATGATCAAATCCTCCTCTTTTCACTCCTTCTACTCCTAGTGATGAGTATCTTGATGTGGAGGATAGTTACGAGGATGATGATCTAGATGATCCTATGCTTCCTAAACTTAATAAGTTCATGTGCTCCCTCAAAGGAAAGACTCGCTATGTTTCGTATGCTTATGGAGATGGTGAGTAAGCACACCATCACCATTAAGGAACTCGAAACCCTCGTCACCGAGGAAAAGGAAAAATGTGAAATCCTTGAGCGCAAAGTCCAATATGAGGAAGCACGAAATGATTAACTATGCTTAAAAATTGGTGCAAACATTGATGTTCATACTAAAGATCTTGCCTCCTTGAAAAAGGCTATTGACTCTTGCGAAGAGTTGATGAATGATAAAAGTAAGCTTGTGAAGTCTCATGCTTCTCTCTCTAAGGATTGTGAGCTTCTATCCGTGTGCCTCAAGACTAAGGAAGAAGAGCTCACCCTTCTTACAAAGAGTTTTGAGACGCTCAAACTTACTTATGTTGAAACTCTAGCCCAGGCTTACTCTTCTCCTATTACCAATGTTGATGCTTGTACTACTAACTCTAGTAGTGATCTAGCGTCTATTCTTGAGGAAAATCGCTTTCTCAAGGCTCAAATTGAGAAAGGTCTCATGACATGTGCTCAAGGGCAAAAGAACCTTAATGAGATATTGAGCAAACACAATGAGGTGTTTGCCAAAGAGGGACTCGGGTTTGACCCAAGCACAAGAAAGAAGAAGACGTCCTCTCAAAGGTGCACAACCCCTCTAAAGGAAACATTTGTACGAGAAGGGAACAAGGAGAAAGGTAAGGTTGTTAGTGGGATGGACACAAGGGGCATGCCCACTCTCAACAAGCCAAACGAGTTCATGCCTCCATCCTATGTACTTCGTAAGACTAAGGATGGATAAGTTTATGCAAAATTTGTTGGTCCTCGAAATGCATTCCGATTCTATGCTATTTGGGTCCCTAAGACCCTTATGACTAACTTGAGAGGTCCCATTGCAAAATGGGTGCCTCTAACCAAGTCATAATTGTGTGTAGGTTGCCTTCTCCGGTGGAGTAAAATGGGTGATTGATAGTGGATGTACCAATCATATGACCGGAGATAGCAAATTGCTCTACAATTTCATGGAAGCTATTCAACCCATGAGCATTATGTTTGGTGGAGGTTCAAAAGGACAGATACTCGGGTTGGGCAAGGTGGCTATCACAAATGACATGTCTCTTGCAAATGTCATGCTTGTCCAATCCCTTAAATACCATTTGCTTTTTGTTTGCCAATTGGCTTCTGTTGATTATGATACACTCTTTGGACTAACGGATGTGAAAGTCTTTAAGAAATATACTCTCGAAGTGGCCTTTGTTGGAGAGTTGGATGGCAACCTTTACACGGTTGATTTCTCGAAAGAGAGCACATTCCATGCAACTTGTCTAATGGCCAAGGCCGACAAGGGGTGGCTATGGCATCACCGGCTAGCCCATGTTGGCATGAGAAATCTTCAAGATCTCTTAAAGGGGAATCACATCCTTGGACTAACCAATGTCTCTTTTGAGAAAGTTCGTGTGTGTAGTGCATGCATAGCCGGGAAGCAACATCAATCAAAGCACCCACCCAAAAACATTATATCTACTTCAAGGACCCTGGAGCTCCTTCATGTGGATCTTTTTGGGCCTCCTTCATGGGATAGTCTTGGTGGGAAAAGTATGGACTTTTCATTGTTGATGATTACTCAAGATATACATGGGTGTTTTTCCTCAAGTCCAAGGACGAGATGAAGATCACCTTCATTGATTTTGCCAACCAAGCACAACGCAAGTTTGACAAAGAAATCTTGGCAAT
Source organism: Triticum aestivum (assembly GCF_018294505.1). Taxonomy (NCBI): domain Eukaryota; kingdom Viridiplantae; phylum Streptophyta; class Magnoliopsida; order Poales; family Poaceae; genus Triticum; species Triticum aestivum. The sequence goes on from NC_057804.1 coordinate 449,368,918, forward strand.
AAGAAGTGACAATGGCTCTAAGTTCAAGAACTATACCTTGGAAGAATTCCTTAGTGATGAAGGGATTGAGCATCAATATTCAGCTCCATACACTCCTCAGCAAAATGGTGTAGCCGAAAGGAAGAACCGTACACTTGTAGAGATGGCAAGGTCCATGTTAGATGAATACAAGTCACCGCATAGTTTTTGGGCCAAAGCTATCAACACGGCATGCCATGGATCAAACTGGCTCTTCCTCCGCACTATATTGGAAAAGACTCCATATGAGCTCCTAACTGGGAACAATCCAAATGTCAAGTACTTTCGTGTATTTGGGTGCAAATGTTTCATCCTCAACAAAAGAGAACGGTTAGGAAAATTTCAATCCAAAACAATTGAGGGCATATTTGTTGGCTATGGATCAAACTCTCATGCCTATGGAGTCTACAACAAATCCAATGGATGTGTTATAGAAACTTGTGACGTGGTGTTTGATGAATTTAATGGCTCCCATGGGGAGCAAGTTGATCTAAGTGATGTAGGTGAAGAAGATTCCTCTCAAGATATTTTGACCATGGGTGATGGTGCACTTCTTCCAATGGAACAAGAACCTCATGATGATGAAGAAGAAGATGAAAGTTTCACACATCATCAGACTACTCCAACACCCATACCACAACAAACTCCTATTGTTCAACCGATGCCCTTAGTCCAAGTAAAAGAAGATGATCAAGTTCATCTTCATGATAATCTTCAAGAACAAGATCATCATCAAGGGCAAGAACAAGATAGTCCAATCAGTAATGATGAACCTCAACAAATGCAATATGAACAAGAAGATCTTCCACCACACATTAATGATCCATATGTTGAGGACGTGGATAATGGACGTGAAGATGAACCTTGAGAAACTCTAACCTCCATCATGCCTCGAGTCATTGGTCATGTTGATGTTGACAAAATTCTCACCGGCATATCAGAAGGTAGAGTCACTCGTAAACATTTGACAAACTTTTGTTCTCACTTCTTGTTTGTGTCTAGTGTTGAGCCCCTCAAGGTACAAGATGCATTGATGGACAACGATTGGCTCGTTGCTATGCAAGAAGAGTTGAACAGTTTTGAACGCAACCAAGTGTGGTCATTAGTCAAGAGGCCACCTACTGAGCACAAAATCATTGGAACAAAATGGATTTTCAAGAACAAGCAAGATGAGAATGGTGTAATCATCCGTAACAAGGCAAGGTTAGTGGCATAAGGGTACTCACAAGTTGAAGGTTTGGACTTTGGTGAGACCTTTGCCCCCATTGCCTGTCTTGAATCCATTCGCATCTTACTTGCTTATGCCGCTTTCAATGGTTTTACTTTACATCAAATGGATGTGAAGAGTGCTTTCCTTAACAGTCCTCTACAAGAAGAAGTATATGTGTCACAACCACCTGGGTTCGTTGATCCCAATCACAAAGACTATGTGTATAAACTTCATAAGGCTTTGTATGGCCTCAAACAAGCACATCGAGCTTGGTATGATCATTTTAAGAAGTTTTTACTCGATGATGGTTTTGTGAGAGGGGTGATCGATCCCACTCTTTTTACTAAGAGGGACAAGGGTGATTTGATCTTATGCCAAATCTATGTAGATGATATCATTTTTGGTTCTCCTAACATTCATTTGTGCAAGAAGTTTGCGGCTTCAATGACCAAGAATTTTGAAATGTCACTCAATGCGGATTTGAAGTTCTTTCTCAGATTTCAAATTCAACAATTTCAAGAAGGAATTTTCTTGTCTCAAGCAAAATACCTCAAGGATATCCTAGAGAAGTTCGGCATGACTGATGCTAGTCCATGTAAGACACCCATGCCAACCAAAATTGTACTCACTAAAGACACCAACGGTATCCCTTTCGACTCATCTAAATACTGCTCTATGATTGCCTCATTGCTTTATCTTTGTGCATCTAGACCAGACATCATGATTAGTGTATGCATGTGTGCTAGATTTCAAGCTTCCCCTAGGGAAAGTCGTCATAAAGCGGTTAAGCATATTCTTAGATACATTGTTCACACCCCAAAGTTGGGTCTATGGTACCCCAAGGATGCTAAGTTTGATCTCATTGGGTACACGGATGCGGATTGGGCTGGAGACAAAGTGGATCATAAGTCCACCTCCAGTGCATGTCAATTTCTTGGTTGCTCTTTGGTAAGTTGGTCCTCGAAGAAACAAAATTGTGTTGCTCTCTCCACTGCCGAAGCTGAATACATTGCAACCGCCAGTTGTGCAACTCAATTACTATGGATGAGGCAAACTTTGAAGGATTACGGTATCACCTATAGACATGTGCCTCTTCTATGTGATAATGAAAGTGCCATCAATATTGCTGAGAACCCCAAAGATCATACCCGCACCAAGCACATTGATATTAGGTATCATTTCTTGAGAGATCATGTGGAAAAAGGTGATATTGATATTTATCATGTTGGCACAGATATGCAACTTGCAGACATTTTCACCAAGCCATTGGATGAAGCATGGTTTTGTCAACTTAGGCGTGAACTTGGTATCTTGGAGCTTGACAACATTATGTGAAATCTAGTACCCATGCATGCATTTTCATAATGTTTTGTCTTGATGTAGGCATATTCTTAGGGGGAGACACTCAATTCATGAGTACTCTCACCCTACATAATGCATAAATAGAACCAACACTCTCAAAGTGACTATGACACTTATTTTGTGTCCATAGTACCTTAAAATGATGGAGTAGTAATTATGGGTCCAAAGTTCAAATCTTTGGTATCCCAAGTTATGTATACTCAAACATGGTGACTTAGCCTACAACTCTTTTTAGTTGTTTATATGGGCTTGTGATATGTTTGTGACTTAGGATACTTATATATATACCTCTCTCTATATATATACATATATACATCATCACCACATCACTCTTCAATCATCAGTACTGGCTCTCAGCACTCTGGCTGGCCAGATCATTCGGATGTCCATCCGAACGTTGTCTGCCCGGATATCCAGGCCCATACCCGGTCATCTGGACATGTCCGGATCATCCGGGGCTACGTCCACACATCCGAGTGGGTCTTCGCCCTGCCCAGTAAAATATCGGGCTGTGTGGGCACAGAGGGTTATTCCCCTGTTTTCGCCCCCACGACCCCATCCTCTCAGCCCCGCCGCCGGCGGCTGCTCATCGGGCCTCCCCACCAGTCTGGCTGGCCAACTGGCCAGATCTTGCCACCATGTGCTGCCATCGCCTCGATCTGCTCCCTCCTCATGCCATTTTCCCCGGGGCCAATTGGATCCTCTCCAATCTCGCCCTCTGTCCCCAACTCCGCCATGGTGGTCGGTCGTGGTGGTACTGGCCGGAGCTCTAAGTCGATGTCCTCAGGCCCCTCTCGTGGTATCTCATCTGCTTCTCTCCTCTCTTTCCCCTATTACTCATCTAGGTTCAGATATTCATCTAGCTGGCCCCCTCTCTTTCCAATGGTGTGCGCAGAACCGCGTCGCCAAGCATCGACGGACTCCGAGGAAGCTGCTCGTCCACTCAAGAAAGTGCCAGGTCATGCTCGTCCGTCCTATGCCGGGCAGGACGACCCAGACTATGAGTTCGAACTCGATGAGGAAGAGCTCGTGCCGGTTCGCCCCACGACCAAAGCAAAGAAGAAGAAAGCGGTTTCTGCCTCAAGCTTGTAGTCTGTCGCACCTACTGGTCTCATCTTGTCCATGGCTAACCCCACCAACCATGGTCGTTGTACTATCAACTATTAGTCCATGGACCCCTCTGTATGCTGCTTTAAGGAGTGATGTCAACCAATTTGCTGCCCCGGCCAATGCAACCGATCCTCGGTTTTGCACCTTGGTTCAACAGGAATTCTATCAATTAGTCATTGCTCATCTAGGGTTCTCTCCTCAACATTATGTGAACTTGGATTACATTGAGAAAAATCCAACCAAGTTCGATGGTGTGTTAGAGAAGATTGAGGGCATGGGGCTGCGTTGTGCTATGTCTCTTCACTATGATTGGAATGAGGCTGCCATTCGGTAATTCTATGCCACGTGTTTCTTCCATCCGGATTGTTCTATCACTTGGATGACTCACCATTCTCAGTTCACCATCTCTTTTGAGGAGTTTGCTGCTGCCTTGGGCATGCCTGGATCTGAGGCCTCTCTTTTTCGGATCCATGAGGTGAACCCCAAGTTTGAGGCTATGCCCATCAGTGCTTGTAGTTGTCTCGCCATACCCACCTCTTAGCTATCCACAGTGCAGCAAAGCAAGGAGCTTAATGATATCAGTATCTTCCGTCTCAAATACAGGTGTCTTTTTCAGTGTATCCTAAAGTCCATTGCTCCCAAGAAAGGGGATCGTGGGATGGTTCGGGCCTACATCATTGATTTGATGTACTACTCACGGAAGGCTCCCACCTGTCCCATTGACATGGCAGATTTCCTTTGGCATGAGATTCGCATGGCTAGTTGTCTGAAGGTTCATACTCTTCCACATGCTCCTTTCATTCAGACTTTCATTGACTTTGTCTTCACTTGCCCCATCAACAAGACCACCATTCACTCCATGTGGACTCCGCGTGATGAGACTTCTAGGGGCAAGGCTCCTGCTCTTTTGTGTGGTGAGAGCTCTTCTCGCCACACCAAACCTTTCGTCAAGCCATTTGACCGCCTTGCTCGCTTTATTGGGAGGTCCCATAAGGCTATCTTTGACACCTGCCGCTACACGGCTACTCACATTTCTACCAAGGAGGTTCGCCATATCTCTGAGGCAAATGCTCTTAGGGCTCGTCTCTGTGCGCGTCCTGGCAGTACGGTCGAGCCTGATGAGCCTATTTCTTATCGGCTTCCTCTTCCGGAGGTCGACTTTCCTTCTGCTGCTGATTTTCTCGAGTTCTTCCTTGCACCTGCTGATCTGAGTGATGGTGATGATGATGGTGAGGATGCTGAGTGATCCTCCTACTTTCTAGGCCGTCTTTCCCTTTTTCGGTACTTGTTGTCAAGGGGGAGATGTAATTCTAGGAGGAATATGAGTGTGTGTCTGCTATGCTTATCAAGCTCTAGTTAAGTGGACTCATTATTATTATTGTAATGGTACTTTTAATGGTACTTTGGTCTTGTGTTATGATACCTTGTATGAGTTTGTGAGTTATGAGTCTATGCTACCATGCAAGTGCTTAAGTATGTTGTCTTCATTCGTTGCTTATCATTGCTTATGTTGATTTTAATGGTGTATGTCTACACTACTATTACAACATTACATTCCGAATGAGGGCATCCACTCCATATGTGCATTTTTTTGTATTTTTATCACTTTATTCCATGCATGCATTAAGGGGGAGCTCTTCCTAAAACACATACCGGAATACTCTCCTAGAATTATTCGCATCACATTTCACTTGTTGAGTGCTATATGTAGTTTTTCATCAACTAGCAAAAAAGGGGGAGATTTAAAGTGCAATCTTGCTCTTAAAGAATATTTTTGATATTGATGACAAATCTACATATAGGGGACTAACCGTGTTTGCTAAGTATATACACAGGCCGCCAGTCCTCTGGTTTTTCTAATGTGCATCATGATCACATCATATGAGATTTTACTCAAGCAAATTATCAATGAGGAAAGGAGCAAACAAAGACGAAGCATCGTGCTCTTTTATATTTCTTGAGTAATGGGAATCCCGCACTATTAAGAGGGGATCTGAGGTGTAGGTTCATGGCTTGCTCACATTCTGTCTCACAAGTAATTGTTCAAAAAGGACCAAAATCCCTAGCAAAACCCCTTAGCCAAAACCTACCACTTCTCCTAGCCGGATCATCCGGACGGCTTCCCAGATCATCCGGGCTAAACCCGGATCAACCGGGCCCTGCTTCGGATCATCCGGGTAATGTACGTTTTCATCACAGAATGCTGGTGACTGAAGCCGAATCGTCCGGATGTTCATCCAAATCATCCGGGTTGTGCCGCGGATCGTCCGGATCCTGTCCCGGATCATCCGGGAAACCTTGCCCCTATTTTCACAGAACCCTGATGGTTGTAGCCGGATCATCCGGCCAGGCATCCGGATCATCCGGGATATGTCCAGATCGTCTGGGGTGGCCTTCGGTCTGTCCGGGCTGCTCGCAGCTCTGCTGCTACCATCTGCATCCGGGCCTTCAGCCAGATTATCCGGACAATGTCTAGATCATCCGGGTGGTATCCCAGATCATCCGGGCTGGTCAACTTCTGTCCAAACGGCTCAATTCTCGGTCTGGTATAAATAGTCCCTTACCTCTTCGAGATAAGGTTGAACACTTCACACAAACACGCCTTAACAACACCAGTGCTCCCTCTCTCTTGCTCATACACCAGATCCTAGATCCCGGCTAGATTCTTGAGTGTTTCGAAGAGTTGTTCCAATCAAGATAAATATCTTCTCCCTCTCCTTCTTGTGACCAAAGCAAATCGTGGTTTGAGCAAGTCTTGAGTTTTTCCCCTTGGATCTTGTTACTCTTGGAGGTTGGAGACTCCTAGGCGGTAGGAGTCACTCGGTGAGGAATGAACCATTGTGATTACCCCTGGAAAGTTTGTGAGGGTTTGGAGACCACCCCAAGGTCTACCACTAGTGGTCGAGAAACGCCTTCATGGTGTTGTCTCAAAGGGAGAATGGGGTGAGCCTTTGTGGCATTGGTGTGCCTTCGTGGTAACATCCACCTCTCTAACGTTGACATAGCTTCCCTCCAAGGAAGTGAACATCGGCATACATCCTCGTCTCCCGGAGTTGTGGTTAGTCCTAACCCTAAATCTCTACTTGTGGTTACTTGTCTCTTTGCACTTACTTATATCATATTGTGCTTGCTTCCTTACATACTCGTGTTACTTGCTTAGCACTTAGTACTACACTTGCAATTGTTAGGCTCACTTTCATATTCTGCATTGTTGCCTAAAATTGCTAAGTAATAATTAAAATTTGTAATTGTACCTATTCACCCCCCCTCTAGGTCCATCTCGATCCTTTCAATCGATGGTATGGACGATGATGCCGGAGAGGACCAGGCACAAAAACCACCACTTACAGGGCGCTGGACAGTCACCTCCTCGTATGATGTATACATGGTGGACACACCCAAAGAGAACAACGGTGACAATGAAAATCCAGTCGAGGACAAGCCTCCTGAGATACAGCCAAAGCGCCGGTGTCAGCGGCGCTGCTCTAAGCCACGCCGTGGTAAAAACAACAATACCGTCACAGGAGAAAACAATACTTCGGACGATGCCGAAGACAATGAAGACTCCGTTGAGGCAACCTCCGAATGGGAAGATGGGTGAGTTAGCCCTGACGAACAGGCCACGAACAAAGACTCGAAGGACACTAACTACCTTCCGCTCTCCGAGGACGAGGTGAGGATCAGCGACGAAGACTTTATCGTGCCTGAGGAGCCCATCGAACAGGAGCGCTTTAAGCGCCGGCTAATAGCCACTGCAAGGAGCCTGAAAAAGAAGTAGTAGTAGCTTCAAGCTGATCAAGATCTGTTCAATTACAGATGGACTGATGTCCTAGCAGCCGAGGAATACGGCCTCAAGCGCCAAACCAAAAGCTACCCGAAGCGCAAATTGTTACCCCAATTTGATGACGAGGCACTGGAGCCTGTCCTACCAGTGCATAATGCGGCCGACCGACCACCACATGGCCGGGACAAAGCAGTAGCTCGAGCCAAACACCAGCCCGCACTACCTCGCCGTAAAAGCAGAAATACAACAACTCGGGGATACACACATGACCTGCGGCATGACCTGGAAAATAGAGCAGGCCAGACCAGATCGATCTATGGATCGTGGGGGCGTGCCCTGATGCGCAATGATGGCCATCTGGTCGGACGGGACAAATATAACCATGCCTGGAATGAAGACCGCAGACGAACTCCATCAGAGCTACGTCATGACTTGGCCCGGTATAGAGGCACCGACACCCCCTTTGGTTCACTGATGAATTAATGGAACATGAATTCTCGGAAGGGTTTAAACCCGTAAAAATCGAATCATATGATGGGACGACAGACCCTGCAGTGTGGATTGAGGATTTCCTTCTCCATATTCATATGGCACGCCGTGATGATCTTCATGTCATCAAATACCTCCTGCTAAAACTCAAGGGACCAGCTCGGCACTAGTTGAACAGCCTGCCCGAAAACTCCATCGGCAGCTGGGAAGACTTGGAAGATGCCTTCCTCGACAACTTCCAAGGTACATATGTCCGACCTCCGGATGCCGATGACTTAAGTCACATAGTTCAATAGCCCAGGGAGTCAGCCAGGAAATTCTGGACTAGGTTCTTAACTAAAAAGAACCAGATCGTCGACTGTCCGGATGCCGAAGCCCTAGCAACCTTTAAGCACAACCTCCATGACGAATGGCTCGCCCGACACGTCGGCCAAGAAAAACCAAAGTCCATGGCAGCCCTCACAATGCTTATGACCCGCTTCTACGCGGGTGAGGATTGCTGGCTAGCCCGTAGCAATAACAATGCAAGTGAACCTGGCACTTCTAAACCCAGAAACAGCAACGGCAAGCGCCAACGCAACAGACACAAGCGTCGAAGCAACGGTGACAACACCGAAGACACGGCGGTCAACGCCGGATTTAGTGGCTGGTCAGCGGAAGAAGCCATATAAAAGAAACAATCTAGGCCCGTCCAGTTTGGACCGCATACTCGATCGTCCATGTCAAATCCATGGCACTCCTGATAAACAAGCCAACCATACCAATAGAGAGTGTTGGGTTTTTATACAGGCCGACAAGTTAAATGCCGAGAACAAGGATAAGGGGTCGCAAAGCGAGGACGATGACGAGGAGCACCGACACCGACCACAGGGGGACAGAAGAAGTTCCCCCCAAGTTAAAACGGTGAACATGATATACGCTACCCATATCCCCAAGAGGGAGCACAAACGCGCACTCATGGACGTCTACGCGATGGAGCCAGTTGATACATCTCCAACATATCTATAATTTTTGATTGTTCCATGCTATTATATTACCCCATTTGGATGTTTATGGGCTTTATTTAACACATGTATATTATTTTTGGTACTAACCTATTAACCGGAGGCCCAGCCCATATTGCTGTTTTATTGCCTGTTTCAGTATTTCCAGGAAAAGGAATATCAAACGGAGTTCAAACGGAATGAAACCTTCGGCAGCGTGATTTTTTGGAAGAATATGATCCGGGAGACTTGGAGTTCACGCCAGAAGATCCCCGAGGAGGCCACGAGAAAGGAGGGCGCCCCCCTACTGGGCGCGCCCCCTGTCTCGTGGGCCCCTCAAGCACCTCCCGACCGACTTGCCTATATATGCCTACGTACCCTAAAAACATCAAAACTCAAGATAGATCAGGAGTTCCGCCGCCGCAAGCCTCTGTAGGCACCAAAAACCTCTCGGGAGCCCGTTCCAGCACCCTGCCGGAGGGGGAACCCATCACCGGTGGCCATCTTCATCATCCCGGCGCTCTCCATGACGAGGAGGGAGTAGTTCACCCTCGGGGCTGAGGGTATGTACTAGTAGCTATGTGTTTGATCTCTCTCTCTCTCTCTCTCTCATGTTCTCTCTATGGCACGATCTTGATGTATTGCGAGCTTTGCTATTATAGTTGGATCTTATGATGTTTCTCCCCCTCTACTCTCTTGTGATGAATTGAGTTCCCCTCTTGAAGTTATCTTATTGGATTGAGTCTTTATTTGAGAACACTTGATGTATGTCTTGCCGTGTTTATCTGTGGTGACAATGCGATATCACGTGCCAGTTGATGTATGTTTTGGTGACCAACTTGCGGGTTCCTCCCATGAACCTATGCATAGGGGTTGGCACACGTTTTCTTGACTCTCCGATAGAAACTTTGGGGCACTCTTTGAAGTACTTTGTGTTGGTTGGATGAATCTGAGATTGTGTGATGCATATCGTATAATCATGCCCACGGATACTTGAGGTGAAAATGGAGTATCTAGGTGACATTAGGGTTTTGGTTGATTTGTGTCTTAATGTGTTATTCTAGTACGAACTCTTTTATAGATTGATCTGAAAGAATAACTTTGAGGTGGTTTCGTACCCTACCATAATCTCTACGTTTGTTCTCCGCTATTAGTGGCTTTGGAGTGACTCTTTTTTGCATGTTGAGGGATTGCTATATGATCTATCTATGTTATTATTGTTGAGAGAACTTGCACTAGTGAAAGTATGAACCCTAGGCCTTGTTTCCTATCATTGCAATACCGTTTACGCTCACTTTTTACCACTTGTTACCTTGCTGTTTTTATATTTTCATATTACAAAAACCTTTATCTACTATCCATATTGCACTTGTCTAACCATCTCTTTACCGAACTAGTGCACCTATACAATTTGCCATTGTATTGGGTGTGTTTGCGACACAAGAGACTCTTTGTTATTTGGTTGCAGGGTTGTTTGAGAGAGACCATCTTCATCCTACGCCTCCTACGGATTGATAAACCCTAGATGGGATCCCAGAAGAGTAGAAACTTGCGGCAGCGAAAAAAGTTGAGGGAAATTTGCTGCTGTCCTACAAACCTGTGCACTTGCAGTCCCAACAACGTCTACAGGAAGAAGGTTGTGTAGTAGACGTCAAGCTCTTTTCTGGCGCCGTTGCCGGGGAGGTGAGTGCTTGAAGGTATATCTTTAGATCTTGCAATCGAATCTTTTTGTTTCTTGTTTTATCACTAGTTTAGTTTATAAAAGAAAACTACAAAAAATGGAGTTAAGCTTGTCTCATACGCTTCATATTTTTAATATCTTTCGTGAGTATGATGGAAAAGAAAATTGTGCTCAAGTGCTAGAAGAAGAATGCATTAAAATGCTTGGTACTAAATATTTGTATGATGAGCATGATTGCAATGTTGTTAGTATGAATTCCTTGAATATCCGTGATGCTAATGATATGCAAATCCACAAGCTTGGGGAAGCTATGTTTGCTGAATATGATATTTTTGGTTCCCCAAGTTTTGATGAGAATATTTATTTTGATGATAGCATGCCTCATATTTATGATGATTATATTGATGAAAATGGGTTTGGAAGAGTGTCAACTTTAGGAAGTAGTGATCCCACTATTTTGGAGGATGTTGAATCTTATTGTGATGAATATGAAAGTGGATTTGGAAGAGTGTCAACTTTATTTAGTGATGATTCCACTATTTCGAAAGAGGTTCCAATTGATTATGAGAACAAAGTTGCTATCTATGATGATTTTTGTGATGACTTGTATGCTATTAAGAATAATGATAACCATGAAACTTGTCATCATGATTTTAGTTTTCAATTGGATTATGCCTCACATGATAATTATTTTGTTGAGTTTGCTCCCACGACTATTCATGAGAAGAGATTTGCTTATGGGGAGAGTAGTAAATTTTATATGCAAGTAGATCATGAAAAGAATGCTTTAGGTGTTGGTTATATTGTTGAGTTCATTCATGATGCTACTGAAAATTATTATAAGGGAGGAACATATGCTTGTAGGAATTGCAATAATGTCAAGTTTCCTCTCTATGTGTTGAAAATCTTGAAGCTATGTTTGTTTTACCTTCCTATGCTTGTTGATTATTGTTCCCATAAGTTGTTTGCTCACAAAATCCCTATGCATAGGAAGTGGGTTAGACTTAAATGTGCTAGTCATATGCTTCATGATGCTCCCGTTATGTTTCAATTCTTATCTTTTATGTGAGCATCATTGTCATCATCATGCCTAGCTAGAATGACATTAAAGAAAAGCGCTTGTTGGGAGACAACCCAATATTTATCCTTACTGTTTTTGTGTGTCCACATGATTATGCTACTGTAATGATCATGTTTTATAGCTTTTGTTTCAATAAAGTGCCAAGTAAGACCTTTAGGATAGCTTACGGTGATAGTTGTGTTGATCCTGCTGAAAATCAGAAACTTTTGCACCCAGTAAATTAGTTTTGTTAATTCGCAGAAACGTGCTGTTGATCTGATTATTTTTTCTCTCGATTGGTACACAAATTTCTTAGGACTTCCTAATTTGGTAGGATTTTTGGAGTTCCAGAAGTATACGTTTGACACAGATTACTACAGATTGTTCTGTTTTTGACAGATTCTGTTTTCTATGTGTTGTTTGCTTATTTTGATGAATCTATGAGTAGTATCGTAGGGTATGAACCATAGATAAGTTGGAATATAGTATATATTACACCAACATGAATTTATAATGAGTTCATTACAGTTCCTAAGTGGTGGTTTTATTTTCTTGTACTAACGGAGCTTACGAGTTTTCTATTGAGTTTTGTGTTGTGGAGTTTTCAAGTTTTGGGTAGAGATTCGATGGACTATGGAATAAGGAGTGGCAAGAGCCTAAGCTTGGGGATTCCAAAGTCACCCCAAGGTAATATTCAAAGGACAACCAAGAGCCTAAGCTTGGGGATGCCCCGGATGGCATCCCCTCTTTCGTCTTCGTTCATCGGTAACTTTACTTGGAGCTATATTTTTATTCGCCACATGATATGTGTTTTGCTTGGAGCGTCATTTTCTTTTGTTAGTATTTTCTTACTGTTATTTATAATAATTTTTTGCATCTTTATTTTCAATAAAAATGTCAAGGATAGCCTTTAACTTGCTTATTTTGCTAGTATACATGTTGCTGTTTGAAAACAGAAAGTTTACCGCTGTTGGAAATATTCCCTAGAAAAGTCAGAGCATGATATAATGTTGAAACCTTTTGCATGATGATATCTGATAAATTTACTACAGTGGGAATTTTATTTCATAATTTTTGGTGTTAGGGAAATATGGATACTCTTGCATTCTTTACAGACTGTACTGTTTTGGCAGATTTTTGTTATGTTTGCATATGTTTGCTTGTTTAATGATTCTATTTGAGGATAGGCTATTAAATATGCAGAGGCATTTAGTATGCAATGTTGAATAATAATTTAGTGATTTTTTACAGTATATAATGATAAGGTTTTGCATTGGTTTATACTAACCTATCTCACGAGTTCTTGTTGAGTTTGGTGTGAATGAAGCTTTTGAGAAATAGAGAAACCATGATATGAGAGGAATTAAGGAGACACAAAAGTTCAAGCTTGGGGATGCCAAAGGCACCCCAAGATAATATTTCAAGAAGTCTCAATCATCTAAGCTTGGGGATGCCCCGGTAGGCATCCCACCTTTCTTCTTCAACAACTATCGGTTAGTATCGGTTGAGCCTAAGTTTTTGCTTCCTCACATGAGTTGTGCTATCCTTGCAATGTCATTTTATTTTGTTTTGCTTCTGTTTGAATACAATACCAAGATCTGAAATTCCTTAATGTTGGAGAGTCTTCACATAGTTGCACAATTATTCGACTACTCATTGATCTTCACTCATATCTTTCGGAGTAGTTTGTCATTTGCTCTAGTGCATCACTTATATCTTTTAGAGCACGGCGGTGGTTATATTTTGTAGAAATTGCTAGTCTCTCATGCTTCACTTATATCTTTTTGCGAGTCTTTTAGAACAGCATGGTATTTGCTATGGTTACAAATTTGGTCCTAGAATGATGAGCATCCAAGTTGGGTATAATAAAAATTATCATAGAAAGTGAATTGGATGCTATGATCAATATGATGCTTGATAATTGTTTTGAGATATGGAGGTAGTGATATTAGAGTCATGCTAGTTGAGGTGATTATGAAAAATACTTGTGTTAAGGGTTGTGATTCCCGTAGCATGCACGTATGGTGAACCGCTTTGTGATGAAGTTGGAGCACAATTTTATTTATTGATTGTCTTCCTTATGAGTAGCCGTCGGGGACGAGCGATGGTATTTTCCTACCAATCTATCCCCCTAGGAGCATGCGTGTAGTGCTTTGGTTTTTGATGGCTTCTAGATTTTTGCAACAAGTATATGAGTTCCTTTGACTAATGTTGAGTCCATGGATTATACGCACCTCACCTTTCCACCATTGCTATCCTCTGTTGTACCGCGCAACTTTCGCCGGTACCATACACCCACCATATACCTTCCTCAAAACATCCACCATACCTACCTATTATGGCATTTCCATAGCCATTCCGAGATATATTGCCATGCAACTTTCCACCGTTCCGTTCATATGACACACATTACTTTTGTCATATTGCTCTTTGCATGATCATGTAGTTGACATCGTATTTGTGGCAAGGCCACCTTCATAATTTTCATACATGTCACTCTTGTTCATTGCATATCCCGGTACACCGCCAGAGGCATTCATATATAGTCATATCTTGTTCTAGCTTTGAGTTGTAATTCTTGAGTTGAAAATCCATAAAAGTGTGATGCTCTTCATTATTAGAGCATTGTCCCAGAGAGGAAAGGATGATGGAGACTATGATTCCCCCACAAGTGGGGATGAGACTTTGGACTTTAGAAAAAGAAAAGAGAAAAGGGAAAGGCCAAAAATAAAAAAAGGAAGGCCAAAGAAAAAAGAGAAAAAAAGAAAAAAAAGAGAAAAAGGAAAAGGAAAAATAAAATAAATAAAATGAGAGAAAAAGAGAGAGGGTACAATGCTACTATCTCTTTTTCCACACTTGTGCTTCAAAGTAGCACCATGATCTTCATGATAGAGAGTCTCCTATGTTGTCACTTTCATATACTAGTGGGAATTTTTCATTATAGAACTTGGCTTGTATATTCCAATGATGGGCTTCCTCAAAATGCCCTAGGTCTTTGAGAGCAAGCGAGTTGGATGCACACCCACTTAGTTTCTTTTGTTGAGCTTTCATATATTTATAGCTCTAGCGCATCCGTTGCATGGCAATCCCTACTCACTCACATTGATATCTATTAATGGGCATCTCCATAGCCCGTTGATACACCTAGTTGATGTGAGACTATCTTCTCCTTTTTGTCTTCTCCACAACCACCATTCTATTCCACATATAGTGCTATGTCCATGGCTCACGCTCATGTATTGCCTGAAAGTCGAAAAAGTTTGAGATTATTAAAGTATGAAACAATTGCTTGGCTTGTCATTGGGGTTGTGCATGATTAAATACTTTGTGTGATGAAGATAGAGCAATAGCCAGACTATATGATTTTGTAGGGATAACTTTCTTTGGCCATGTTATTTTGAGAAGACATGATTACTTGGATTAGTATGCTTGAAGTATCACCATTTTCATGTTAATATGAACTTTTATCTTGTATCATTTGGATCTGAACATTCATGCCACAATAAAGAAAATTACATTGAGAATTATGCTAGGTAGCATTCCACATCAAAAATTCTGTTTTTATCATTTACCTACTCGAGGACGAGCAGGAATTAAGCTTGGGGATGCTTGATACGTCTCCAACGTATCTATAATTTTTGATTGTTCCATGATATTATATTACCCCGTTTGGATGTTTATGGGCTTTATTTTACACATTTATATCATTTTTGGGACTACCCTATTAACCGGAGGCCCAGCCCATATTGTTGTTTTATTGCCTGTTTCAGTATTTCGCGGAAAAAGAATATCAACCAGAGTTCAAACAGAATGAAACCTTCGGCAGCATGATTTTTTGGAAGAACATGATCCGGGAGACTTGGAGTTCACGTCAGAAGATCCCTGAGGAGGCCACGAGATAGGAGGGCGCCCCCCCCCCTACTAGGCGCGCCCCCCTATCTCGTGGGCCCTCGACCTCCCGACCGACTTCTTTCACCTATATATGCCTACATACCCTAAAAACATCAAAAATCAAGATAGATCGGGAGTTCCGCCGCCGCAAGCCTCTGTAGCCACCAAAAACCTCTCGGGAACCCGTTCCGGCACCCTGCCGGAGGGACTTGTCACGGCAGATGTCCTTAGTGTCAGGACTTAGTCGCGAGGCCAACGCATTTATGTGGTAGCTTGAGAGGGGTTGAGCAGAATTGAGAGACGCGACACAAGACAGGGATTTAGACAGCTTCGGGCCCCGGGAAACATCATCCGGTAATAGCCCTACATGCGGTTTGAGGCTAGGTCTCATTATCATCATGAGGGAGTCGCCGTAAACCGGCTCTCCTCTTTGTGTCTAGCCCTAAGATTGTTTCTTGCTTGTAGCCTCTCCCTCTTTGGGGAGCCCTGCCCCTCCTTATATATGTTGAAGGGGCGGTTTACATGACTAGTCCTATTTGGATTAGGATTACTCTATTACAAGTGGAGTCCTAGTCTTGCTTCCTTTGTAGGAGAATAGTCCTTACGCTTTCCTCATAAACCGGCCCACCATTAAACGTGAACCGGCCTTCTGGGCCTTGGGCCTCGTCATCCATCTAACCCGCCCACCGGGTTACTAATGAACCACCAAGACCGGGCGGGTAGCCCATGAACCGCCAAGCTCCGGGCGGGTTACCAGTGAATCATCCAGTCCGGCCGGTTTATACTCCCGGCCGGTTTACGCCACAGGGTATATCCCCGACATTAGCCCCCAGTTTAATTTGGATTCATCCATGTTAAACTGATCTGCAACAAGAACAAATTTGTCGGGTTGTGCTCCGGTTTAAATATACTTGTAAGCCGGCACTTGATCATCCTTAAACCCTTGTCATTTCTGCCTTCCAAGTTAATAACCATCTTCATAATCAATTTGCGTGCAGAAGATATTTGTAAATAAAGAATCCATTTGAATCGGTCTTCAATGCTTTGACTTGACAAAAATATTAGTCTCTGAAATATTCAACTGATATCCAGCCGGCTTGAAGATGTAAAACTTGCCGGTTTATGATTACTACCATTGTCTGGTTATAAAAACTGTAGCCCCCAAATCTTGAGCAGAACAAAGTGGTGGCTTAGGACTTTGCTTCAATATAAATATCTCAATTTTGAAGAAATCCAGGTTGTTCATCTCAATCACTAGTCAGAATTGAGTATTCCCCATATGTAGCCCCCAAGTGCCGGGTTGTCATGCTTGCAGCAACCTGGGACTTGTAATTGCATGATGCTCATAAAAACTTCAACCAGTGTAGCCCCCAAGGGCCGGGTCATTACGCAATAACGAGCAGGGACTTTGTAGGTATAATCATGTAGATTTGAGCAATGATGTGTAGCCCCCAAGGGCCGGCTCAGTAAGATAATATTGAGCTGGGACTTAATATATACTTCAATAAAAATAACATCATATGATGTAACCCCCATCATGGGACTTGAATCCACGTCCACAAGTTTAAGAGCCTTGTGCTTTTACCAACTGAGCAGTGGACCCTTCAATATAATGAATAAAAAGCTTTGTACCTTCAATTGTTGACAGGAGCAATTGGTAGCCCCCAAGGGTCGACTCATTATAATGTGATGAGTCGGGTCTTCAATAATATGAGCAAAAAATTACTTTGCATTAGCCCCCAAGTGTCATGGTGCCTGCTTGCAGCGACATGAGACTTGCATATTTGACGTAATCGCAACTTTAAATAATGTAGCCCCCAAGTGCCGGGTCGTAAACCTGCAGCAACTCGGGACTATTCCTTCAATTGCAGAATAAATCATATCCATTAATAATATGATAACCATTGCGCTAAAAGCGACTTTGAAAACCTCAATTATAATATTGGTCATTGATAACCATAATAAAAATCTAGCCGTGTTGGCTATTATAGATAACATAATCCGGTATGAAAAAACCTTATTCATTCAATATCATAATGAAAATTCAGCCAAGTTTGGCTATTTGAATAATATAACCCAATAATTTATAAGCGCATGATTCCAATGGCGCAATCCAAATATGTACTGGCGACTTATAGTCCAAAGCCAGGCCGGTTTAAACAACACCGGATAACTTATCATCATGCTTTATTCAACCTGTCTCTGCATACAACAAGTTTAAAGTGTCCTGGCAGTTTACCGCCGGACGGGTCATAATGCCCAACATATAACCCAGGTTTATAACCAAGGCTGCACTTAAGAATAATCAATGAAATATATCATACCTGTGATATTGAATCACATCATTGGTTTACCAATTTTTTGTAGTAAGAGTGATAACCCCAATCTTGAGTAATGATAACTCCTTTCGTACTGTGCCGGTTGATGATAAACCGTACCGGGTTGTGATAAACACCGGTTTAACCATATATAATACTGGCGACTCGTAGTCAAACCAGACCGGGCTGATAGTCTCCGGATTATAACTTGATCCTGTATTGACAACTTGTAATTGAAAGTCAAGCCGGGTTGATAAACACCGGTTTACTCCATAATAGGATGGTAACAGAAAATCAAACCGGGCAGATGGCCTCCGGATTAAGATTTGACCGTGTTCCATCAATTTGTAATTGACAGTTGAACCGGATTAAAACGTTGTCGGTTTAAAAAATGCAACAAAAATCAAATAACAGTTATGAAAAAATATGGAAGCAAAGGCAATGATAAGACCATTTGCAAAAAGAGGCTTTACTAGGCCGATCAGATGGTGTTACCATGGTCGGACACGACCAAGTTCCCAATAAGGTGTAGCTATGGTTCAAGTCAGCCAGGTCCCCAAATGATTCGTGGCATATATGCCAGATCAAGAGGCGTGGCAATGGTTCGGGTTCGACCAAGCCCCCAAGTGATTTTGTGGCCTTAGGCCGATCAAGAGGCTTGACTGGTTCAGACTTGACCATGTCCCCAAGTGATCTGGTGGCTGTCGCCTATCAAAAGGTGTCGCGTTGGTTCGGACATGACCAAGGCCCCCAGTGATGTTATGGCACTAGGCCAATCAAGAGGCGTGGCTATGGTTCGGATACGACCAAGCCCCCAAGTGACCAATAATATGATAAGCCAATAAGGCATGATACCCATGTTTGGACCGCGCATCATGGCAGCAAGTCTTCTTTGGCACCCTTTAACTTTTTGCAAGAGATAAATCCTTCTTGAACCGGGATTTTGAACCGGATATTGAGAGCTTCAAGGATTTGTGGGAGACATTTTTCCCTTGAACCGGATTGTAAACCGGAATCTTCATTTTCAGCCGGAAATTTTCTGATGGCCTTTCAACTCGAATTTGCGAGAAATTAATTCCTTTTTGAACCGGACATTTTTAAACCGGATTTGAGAGTTTGAGAGCTTTGTGGGAGAATATATTTCCCTTGAACCGGATTGTAAACTGGATACTTGAGAGCTTCAGTGAGACTGACTTCCCTTGAGCTGGATTTTAAACCGGAATCCTTTCTGATGATCCGGAACTTCTTCACTGAGCCGGGATTTTGTAACTGTTATATACTTTCTAAGACAGAAATTTTCCGACAGCCTTTAAATTTTCATAACAGTAGCCTCCGGGACCGGGTTATCTTTCCCTCCATCGTCCTGGGTTTTTAACTTTGCTGAAACTGGCAAGATTTGCTGAGTTATGTCATCGTAGCCCCCAAGTCTCAAAGGTGACTCGAGGAGTTGGCTTGAGATTCTCCATGTTCGACCGTGATATAAACCGGCATAACTTGTATATCATTGGTGTTGATAGCACGATGTGAATCCACAGAAGGTTGTGATGACTGCGGCGGGTTATAAATGATCCCGTATGAGCCATGTCAGCAACTCGGCCAATGGCTCCTTCCAACTGGCGATTTGAAGTTAACCAAACTATAGTGGCGGAAACTCGTGCGCCTGCCCATTGATCCATTCGGTGTAGACGGCGGTTGATAGTATATGACAATTTGCCACCATTTTGAAAGAAAACCGGGCTACCCCAGCTGTGACTTGCTCATGCAGACAGGTGCGGCCTGGTATGTTGATGTGGACCAGGCCGCAATAAATGGACGGTAGAGACATCCACAATATTAGAGGTGGCTTGGACAGATGAACCGGCGACGGTGTTGTAAACCGGTTGGACAGGCGAGTCAAACACAGGCACGGTCCCGGCAAGCTGATGTAAACCGGTTCGTAAGGGCGGCGTCTTGCACGCGTCCATTCACCGTGTAATGTGGCACGGACGGACACCGGGCAGGACGTTGCCAGCGCGTGCTTCGCACCCATGGTATAAACCACGTTTATAATGAATAATTGTCCTGCATACAATATTGCAGACCAAGGCAAAGATAAACTGCTCCTTGACAAAAAATAATATGTGCCAATAAAATATATCACCTGATGTGCCAGGCCGAAAATAATCCGCCATGAAATTGATGATCGCTAGGTGGAGTTGAAGTCGCTCACGGGTGAACCGGCCGCGTGGTGGTAAACCGGTGCGGACGAGTGAATCGGCCGCGATGTCTGTAAGCTGGCGCGGACATGCGAGTTGTCCGTGGTGTTTGTAAAGCGGTGCGGACGGGCGAATCAGTCGGTGCATTGATGTAAACTGGACCGCAATACGCGTGTCCGTGAAGCTGCGCGGCACAGCCGAACGTGCATCCGTGGTATAATGACATAAACAATTGTCCTGTGTAAAAATGTTACAGGGCAAAATAATTGTTCTTTGACAGAAGACAGTAAGTGTTTAATAAGATAAATTTAGACAAATATCACCTGATGTTTGCGAGTGACTGATGATCTGTATGCCGCATCAGAGGCGGCTCAATATAATCTTTGGCGGTTCACGGGCGATGTGGCGCAGCCGCGGGTGAGGTGAGATGCCGGCGCAGTGGTGGCTCGTGAGCAGACTTGCGGGCGAGGCACAGGCCGAGACCAGCTTGGTGCGGCTGTTGCAGCCAGCAGCTTGCGGCAGAGGCGGAGGCGAGTCAACGATCAAGCCCAAGTCCGCGGAGACGTCTGCTTCCGAGTCGTGGCTGAATGAATTTGCTCACGTCCGTGTCCTCCTCCAAGTTGTTGCCTTCTTTCCTTCGTGATCAGATAGTCGCTGACCATTAGCTCTATTTTCCCGTGCTGATGGATCAGCGGGTAGATTACTTTTTCCACACTAAGGTTTGAACACCAAGGCTATGAGTTGATCTTTCTGGATTTATAAACAGCATAACAGTGTATATGCAACCAAATTTTGACCATCCCGATGGTTTGGCAATCCTGATGGCGGTTTGATCGGTGTGGGCGACTCAGCCATGAAGCAGAATCCAGGTCGTGACTAAATCTTGAATCTGGGTCGAGGCCGTTCCCCTTGCTAATTGAAAAACCTTGCTCAAATAGAACCATAATAGTATATTCCAAATGAGAGCAGCTTTCCCTCAATCATCGGTAGCCCCGCCATGTAATAATTGTTTAATTCCTTGGATCACTGCGGCTGGGTTAAACATCAATCCGTACTGATGTGGACGCGAAAAAGAGTACGCATATGACACGGATAGTGTAATACATCTTGTCCGGTCCATCTGCAGCGGGCAAAAATGACCTGTGGTCGGATTCGATGGGTCGTCGTGCAACGCGTGAGGCGCCGCATGCAAACCCTAACATCTTTACAAATCTCGTATCCGCCGGTTCCCAAATCCTTAACCATAATTCTGATCTTCCAACAAAAATTTGCCGGCTCTTCCGCGTGGTTGCTCCATGCCGATTCTTTTTTCATCTGATCAATCGCGAGCTTCTTGATTCTGGAATTAGGTCCCTCCAAGAACTCAACACCACCGTGCGCAGGCCCCACGGTGGGCGCCAACTATCATGGAATTGTCACGGCAGATGTCCTTAGTGTCAGGACTTAGTCGCGAGGCCAACGCATTTATGTGGTAGCTTGAGAGGGGTTGAGCGGAATCGAGAGACGCGACACAAGACAGGGATTTAGACAGCTTCGGGCCCCGGGAAACATCATCCGGTAATAGCCCTACATGTTGTTTGAGGCTAGGTCTCATTATCATCACGAGGGAGTCGCCGTAAACCGGCTCTCCTCTTTGTGTCTAGCCCTAAGATTGTTTCTTGCTTGTAGCCTCTCCCTCTTTGGGGAGCCCTGCCCCTCCTTATATATGTTGAAGGGGCGGTTTACATGACTAGTCCTATTTGGATTAGGATTACTCTATTACAAGTGGAGTCCTAGTCTTGCTTCCTTTGTAGGAGAATAGTCCTTACGCTTTCCTCATAAACCGGCCCACCATTAAACGTGAACCGGCCTTCTGGGCCTTGGGCCTCGTCATCCATCTAACCCGCCCACCGGGTTACTAATGAACCGCCAAGACCGGGCGGGTAGCCCGTGAACCGCCAAGCTCCAGGCGGGTTACCAGTGAATCATCCAGTCCGGCCGGTTTATACTCCCGGCCGGTTTACGCCACGGGGTATATCCCCGACAGGGAACCCATCACCGGTGGCCATCTTCGTCATCCCGGCGCTCTCCATGACGAGGAGGGAGTAGTTCACCCTCGGGGCTGAGGGTATGTACCAGTAGCTATGTGTTTGATCTCTCTCTCTCTCTCTCTCTCGTGTTCTCTCTATGGCATGATCTTGATGTATGGCGAGCTTTGCTATTATAGTTGGATCTTATGATGTTTCTCCCCCTCTACTCTCTTGTGATGAATTGCGTTTCCCTCTTGAAGTTATCTTATTGGATTGAGTCTTTATTTGAGAACACTTGATGTATGTCTTGCCGTGTTTATCTGTGGTGACAATGGGATATCACGTGCCACTTGATGTATGTTTTGGTGACCAACTTGCGGGTTCCGTCCATGAACCTATGCATAGGGGTTGGCACACGTTCTCTTGACTCTCCGGTAGAAACTTTGGGGCACTCTTTGAAGTACTTTGTGTTGGTTGGATGTATCTGAGATTGTGTGATGCATTTCGTATAATCATGCCCACGGATACTTGAGGTGACAATGGAGTATCTAGGTGACATTAGGGTTTTGGTTGATTTGTGTCTTAAGGTGTTATTCTAGTACGAACTCTTTTATAGATTGATCTGAAAGAATAACTTTGAGGTGGTTTCGTACCCTACCATAATCTCTATGTTTGTTCTCCGCTATTAGTGGCTATGGAGTGACTCGTTGTTGCATGTTGAGGGATTGCTATATGATCAATCTATGTTATTATTGTTGAGAGAACTTGCACTAGTGAAAGTATGAACCCTAGGCCTTGTTTCCTATCATTGCAATACCGTTTACGCTCACTTTTACCACTTGTTACCTTGATGTTTTTATATTTTCAGATTACAAAAACCTTTATCTACTATCCATATTGCACTTGTATCACCATCTCTTCGCCGAACTAGTGCACCTATATAATTTGCCATTGTATTGGGTGTGTTGGGGACACAAGAGACTCTTTGTTATTTGGTTGCACGGTTGTTTGAGAGAGACCATCTTCATCCTACGCCTCGTACGGATTTATAAACCTTAGGTCATCCACTTGAGGGAAATTTGCTACTGTCCTACAAATCTGTGCACTTGCAGGCCCAACAACGTCTACAAGAAGAAGGTTGTGTAGTAGACATCACCAGTCGCCCCAAAGTTCAACCCATGGTCGTCCTGCCCGATCACCTTTGATCGCAGGGACCATCCGACCAGTATCCGTCATGGAGGTTCAGCCGCACTGGTCCTCGACCCAATTAATGACGGATTCCACCTTACGCGAGTCCTCATGGACAGTGGTAGCAGCCTGAACCTGCTCTATCAGGATACAGTATGAAAAATGGGTATCGATCCCTCAAGGATCAAGCCCACCAAAACTTGCCTTCAAAGGTGTCATACCAGGTGTAGAGGCTTGCTGTACGGGCTCAATCACACTGGAAGTGGTCTTCGGATCCCCGGACAATTTCCGAAGCAAAGAATTGATCTTAGATATCATCCGCTTCCGTAGTGGCAATCACACACTGCTCGGATGAACCGCATTTGCTCGATTCAATGTGGTGCCACACTACGCTTATCTCAAGCTCAAAATGCCCAGACCACACGGTGTCATAACAGTCAATGGAAACACGGAACGCTCCCTCCTACCGAGGATCACACCACGGCCCTTGCAGCAGAAGTACAGAGCGGCCTTTTCAGGCAGAACCTTAATTCGGTGGCCAAGCTCCTGGACACTGTCAAAAGAGTCCGAACTACCCTGCATCAGGACAGTCTAGCTTGTCAAGAGCTTGACTAGCAATCCAACCTCCGTCCCAGTCCCGACCAAGCGGCGACATTCGTACCGCGCGTACATAATTATGCACGTAAAATACCATGGGCATAGACAAAGGCCCAGCTAGATTGTGGTCCATAGTACGGCTCGACCGCTCCTGGACCCGCATACTTTTACTTTTTATTTTTATTTTCAAGTCTATTTTCTTTCCCTGGTCCTTCCTGGTGACCTGATCGACGGACCTGTAGAGGGATGGACACACCAAGACGGCAACAAGCATTGACGTACAGGGGAATTTCCAAGTGGTTTCATTAAACGATCGATATACCTGTTTTTGAGGACCCGCACACATCTCTCCCTTGGTTGTGGCATGTTAAATAGCCCTGTTTCTTATCACACTACTTGTACAAAATACGCATTGACTTATTAATCAAACTACAATGAAAAAATAGTTTGCGGCCCAATTTTTGCAGCATTAGCCTATTATTTCATTTTTCTCTTTTTCTTGATATTTTTATCAAAATTGCACGTGTACACTCTGGTACGCCTTAATCGGCCAGGGGCTTCATTACGCCCCATAATACGGCAACAAAGTCCGAGCACTTTTTTACAGTATAGTTCGGCACTCCGGACTTATAGCATTATATGCATCGGCTCCGAATCATGTCTTTGGTCAACAGTTGGGTTGCCCGGCTCCTGTGCTTGCTACCTTACGTTCCGCTATATCGGCTAGGGTAGTAAAGGGAGAATTACTGCGATTGCGTCCTGGTTCATCCGGATGAGCACCTCAGTAGAGAAAGCCAAAAATTGACTGTCATGATGCGGCGTGAGCCGGTCAGCTATTTGAGAGTTTACAAATCTTTAGCGATTTTTTCTGCATTATGTGATGAATTGGTTTTTATCCAATCAGGTGTTTACAGGATCCCAAGTTCGGACTTACGAACACTAGAGGCCGCGCCTAAACTTCTATTGTCGATCTCCTATGGCTAAGTGAGGGTGATAAAGCCACATAGTCCAATTGCCTTGTTCGTTGCGCTAAACACCTCCTTTAAGGACCAAACTTTGGAGTAAAGAGTGTTTAGATTTATCCCAAACACCACCGTACTATCTACATGGGGGCGGAAGCGACTACTGGCCAACTCTGAGATTTCACAATACGGCTGCACAGGAGGTAAAATTTTAAATACAAAGCATTATATTACATAACGATCTTGTTTCATAATACAGGACAGGATAACATGAATGTATTCATGGAAACGTAACATCCTTTGCACAACGCTTAGCTATAATGCAGGACCCCTCCATGACATTGTCAAAATACAGCTCAGGGGTGCGGTTCTTCTTGCCCGTGGGCGGTCCCTCTATCGCAAACTTCACGGCGTCCATTTTCCCCCATTGCATCTTCACTCGGGCAAAGGCCATGCGCGCGCCTTCAATACAGACCGACTGCTTGATGGCATCCAGTTGAGGGCAGGCATTAACCAGCCGCTTCACGAGACCAAAGTAGCTGCTGGGGATGGCTTTGGCAGGCCATAGCCGGATTATTAAATCCTACATGGCTAGTTCAGCCGTCTTGTACAGTTCAACCAGCTGTTTTAGCTGATCGCTCAACGGCACCGGATATTCTAGCGCAAGGTATTGCGACCAAAATAGCTTCTCCATGGAGCTCCCCTCTTCGGCTCGGAAGAATTCCGCAGCGTCTGAAATGCTACGCGGTAGATCCGCAAACGCCCCTGGAGAACTCCAAATTCGGGTCAGTAATAGGAACCTTTTCTTCAAATATTTGCTCTGCATAATAAAGGTCTTACCCGCCGCGGTTTTCCGGGCCTCCTGGATTTCTTGGAAGGCGCCTTGGGCTTCAACCCGGGCATCGTGTGCGTTTTGGCGGGCCTTGGTGAGTTCGGACTCTTAATCCGTAAGGTCGCGCTCCAAGGACTCGCACTTCTTGACGACGTCCTGGAGCTCCTACTGGACCTCACTGACCCTGGCCTTGTGCTTTTCACGGGCGGCCTTATCCTTGGTTGCTTCCTCCTCGGCCTTGGCCAGCGCCTTCTTGAGGGTCTTCACCTCGTTCGCTGCTCCTAACAAATAAAATGGCACTTTAGTCTGCACAAATCATTCATCCTTCCTGAATATATACAAGGTTATTACATACCTTGGCTATCCCCCAGCTGCTTTTTCACGCGGCCAAGCTCCTCCTTGGCCCGCTCCAGACTCTGCTTTAGTCCGGAGACCTCAGTAGTGTGAGAGGATGCAGCCAGCAGCGATGCCTGCTTATTCACATAGACATTTCAGGTTAGTCTCATGCAAAAATTATTTGATCCTCTGTTCGACTTTTCTTTCCAAACACCAGACAGAGTATCAGGGGCTACTGTCTATACTGTGATATTCTTTTTATAATTACGTTGCTTACCTCAAAGCCTGTTAGAAGGCTTGTGCAGGCTTCGGTCAATCCGCTCTTTGCAGACTGAATCCTCTCAATCACCGCACCCATAAGGGTACGGTGTTCCTCAACAATGGAAGCGCCTCGCAGCGCTTCCAAAAAATTATCCGGTGCCTCTGGATGGACAGAGGTCACCGGTGGAATAGGCACACCTCCTTTTGAAAGAGGCGGATGGCCTGATTCCGGAGCCATATGGGTCTCCGAAACTGTATTCAGATGGGGGCTGAATTGGATATGTCCCCCATCGTCAGTATCCATGGGGGTTTGCTCCCCCATGTGTCCGGCAGACGAGGCTTCACCCTCCGGCACCTCCCTGACGGCCTCCTGAATCTCTCCCGGGCCTGGGATCCTTCGGGACGACGCCTGGGCGCTATCTATGTCCTTCGGAGAGGAGGCCACGGGAAGGGTCCCGCTGTCCATCGCCTCTGGGTCCAACGAGTCCTCCAAAGATAAGGACCGCTTGAGGTTGGACCGAGCCGGAGTGAAAATGCACAATTTAACACGTCAAAACAATGAAGTAGAGGGGCCGGATATATGAATGTATCCGGATACTTACGATTTGTCCAGGGGCTTGACCCTGGGGCGCCACTCCGAGCTGCTGTCGGTGGCCGCGGTGGAGCTGTTTGGAAGGGAACCTTTCCCCTTCTTGGACGCCTCGGCCTCCAGACGTGTGGAGGCCAGCCTCTTCTTTCTTCCCCCCCCCCTCCTCATGGTGGGAACGGCTTTCTTCTTCTTCCTCCTCTTCCTCGTCATCCTCGGCGACGGAGGAATGAGTCTTGGCGTCTTCGCACGTTGCGTCCGAAGTGCCATTGCAACGGAGACCACCTCTGGTCCCCTTGGCCTTCTTCTCCGGCGCCTGATAAGGCGCCGGAACCAGCATCTTCGTCAGAAGTGGGATTTCTGGGTCCTCGGGCAGCGAAGCCGGACAGTTAATCCGCTCCGCCCTCTTTGTCCAGGCCTGAAAAAATCAATGGGAGGGCTTAGACGCCTTCCTCGAGTATGCAAGTAAAGGGTACACCTTGAAAACATGAAAAAACTTACCGGACTAGCAGGGTGGGTTAAGTCATGCCCGTGATCCTTGGTTGTGTCCGGCCGCGCCTCGTTGGCCTTGAAGATCACCTTCCAGATGTCTTCGTGCGTAGTGCCGAAGAGCTCCAGCAGGGTTTGGTGCTTGGCCGGAACGAACTCCCATAGATGGCAAGTTCAGCGTTGGCACGGGAGGATCCGGTAAACCAGCATCACCTGGATCACATTGACGAGCTTGATTCTCTTGTTTATCATGTTCTGGATGCGCGTCTGGAGCACTGTCAGCTCGTCCGGAGAAGACCAGGTCAGGCCTTTCTCTTGCCAGGAGGTGAGCCGCATCGGGACTCCGGAGCGGAATGCAGGAGCCGCGACCCAGTTGGTGCCGCGCAGCTCTGTGACGTAGAACCACTTCGACTGCCACCCTTTGACAGTCTCCACGATGGAGCCTTCGAGCCATCTAACGTTGGGCATATTACCCAACATGGTGCCTCCGCACTCTGCTTGTTGGCCACTCACCACCTTTGGCTTCACATTGAAGGTCTTCAGCCATAGTCCAAAGTGAGGTGGGATGCGGAGGAAGGCCTCGCACATGACAATAAATGCCGAGATGTTGAGGATGGAGTTGGGGCCAGGTCATGGAAGTCCATCCCATAGTAGAACATGAGTACGCAGACGAATGGGTGGAGAGGGAATCCCAGCCCACGGACGAAGTGGGAGACGAACACCACCCGCTCATGGGGCTCCGGAGTGGGTATGATTTGTCCCTCAGCCGGAAGTCGATGGGCGATTTCCCTGGCCAGGTACCCGACCTCCCAGAGCTTCGTGATGTCCTTCTCCTTGACGGAGGAGGCCATCCACTTGCCCTGCGCTCCGGATCCGGACATGGCTGGAGTGATTTTTTGGGGCGGAGAAGTGAAAAAGGTTGAATCCTTATCCCTTTATAAAGGCAGTGAATATCATGTGCCTCCCCACTCGCATTAAAACTCGCCTATTCCCCAAGGGTCATGCAGATGGCACGGTTGGGTTACCCATGCCCGTATTGATGAGAATCCCACAATAAGGGGACATGATCTCTACTTTGACAAGACGTGCCAATGAAACCGCACCTCGAAATATGGAGCGGCATGCTAAAAAACGGTTCGAATAATGGTCGGGCGGTGGCGTGATGTCACGCTACAAAGAGTTGTCAGCAGATTGGACTCGTGAAATATTATACTCTCTATGGTTGTGTGTGGTATTTGTTTTACAGAGCCGGACACGTTTTCCGTGTCCAAATACTATTGTGGAGTATTCAAAAAAGGAACCCACCTTGCAATGCCGAAGACAATCTACGCACCGGACTCATAGTCATTGACGCCTGGTTCAGGGGCTACTGAGGGAGTCCTGGATTAAGGGGTCCTCGGACGGCCGGACTATTAACATGGGCCGGACTATTGGGCTATGAAGATACAAGACAGAAAACTTCTTCCCGTGTCCGGATGGGACTCTCCCTTTGCGTGGAAGGCAAGCTTGGCGATTCGGATATGTAGATTCCTTTCTCTGTAACTAACTTTGGACAACCCTAGTCCCCTCCGGTGTCTATATAAACCGGAGGGTTTAGTCCATAGGGCAGAATCATAATCGTACAAGCTAGACTTCTAGGGTTTTAGCCATCACGATCTCATGGTAGATCAACTCTTGTAGTACTCATATTCATCAAGATCAATCAACCAAGAAGTAGGGTATTACCTCCATAGGGAGGGCCCGAACCTGGGTAAACATCGTGTCCCCTGTCACCTGTTACCATCGACCTTAGACGCATAGTTTGGGACCCCCTACCCGAGATCCTCCGATTTTGACACCGACAGGGGGGCCCAAGCTATGCGTCTGAGGATCAATGGTAACAATGGACAAAGGGACACAGTGTTTACCCAGGTTCGGGCCCTCTTAAAGGAGGTAAAACCCTACGCCTTGCTTGATTGTATTTGATGAGTATAGGGGTTACAAGAGTTGATCTACCTCGAGATCATAATGGCTAAACCCTAGCTTGTCTAGCCTATGAATATTATGATCCTGCTATTGATGGGAAATGACACCTATGGGATTACGAGGATCCCTTCTGTGGTTGCGGGGCGCGGGGTTGTGAGAAGAGCAGGATTAGCAATCAGCACAAGGATCGTTTACCCAGGTTCGGGCCGCGAGGATGCGTAAAACCCTAGTCCTGCTTTGGTGGATGTATTGAGTGTTCTTGAGCTCTTGAACTAGCTACTGTGGCTGCATGGTTCCAAAGAGCCGAATCCCTCTCCAGTACGCCATGGGCCTCCTTTTATAGTCGAAATGGGCTGCCACAGTGGCACACAAGGGGTGGAAAGGCCTACAGTGCTATGAGCTTATCGCTCGTATTATAGGACAAGACGCATTTAATGCGTAGCTTAGGTGTCCTCTTGCTTTATCAAGGACGGGAGCGAGGCCCGTCCCGTCCGTTGTCGATCCTCCTCGCTTTGACACGCGCCCTGGGCAGTGATGCATGTGGCGCCAGGTAGGCAGGCAAGCAGCTGAGGTGGCGCGGTGGTGGAGCCTTCCCGAAGATTTGCATGCCGCCACGCAAGCATGTGTTGACTTGGCTTGGAAGCTGCATGTTGCCATGTAGGCACCTGCCCAGCTGGTTGGGCTGGCAGCTGGATGTGAATGGCAGTGGAGACTTGGTTGTTGTGGGCCTGGTAGTGGTCCCGCTAACGCCCTTGGCAAGGGTCTTGCCGGGTGGACCGGCAAGGGTCTTGCCGTGGCGCGCTGTCGTCCCCGGCAAGGATCTTGCCGGGGGTCTTGTGGGTTTCCTCGGCAAGAATCTCGTCGAGGATCATTGCCTTCCAATCCTCATCTAATCTTGAATATTCTTTGTCTTCACAAAGATCTGCATGCCACCATGTAGGTGCCTCCCGAGCGCTGGCCCAACGTGGTTGGTGATGTTGGAGACCGTGGGTTCGAGGGTGGCTCACTTCGCTGGTGTGGGAGAGCCGCCCCGACAAGGGGCTTGCCGGGGCTGCTGAGGCTGCCCCGGCAAGGATCTTGCCGGGGAAACCTGCTTTGTCCATCTGCTCTCTGTGGTCTCGGTCTTTGGCGTTGCTTTGACCATCTTGCCGCTTCGACTCCTCCCTTTTGCCTTGCTAAGTGAGGCCTCGGCATGTGGCTCTGATTTCCTGTCTCCGCCCTGCTAAGTGTGGCCATGGGCGCGGCTCTGACTGCCTGTGCACAAATAAGGGGTACAAAAGAGCGCCCCTATTTTAGTACACCGACAGGAGCCCCCGGGCCTGGTCCACACATAAGCGCGACACGTTGTTGGGCCAGGCCCAGAACGATGCGCGGGCAGGCGGGGCGGTTTTTACCGTGGTATTTTTTTTTGCCGCGCTTCCCCATGACTTATGTTGAATGCGTGACGTGAGGGTCGCGCGTGCGGGTGATCAAAGCATGCTTGCGTCATCTTGCAGTGAACAGTAAAGAGGCAGCTTGCGTGTCCCTTCGAGACCGCGGGGCTGTCGCTCATTTACTGTCCTTACCTGGGAACCGTTGCTCCATGCATCCCATTACCCCGTCTCCCACGCCACGTACGCCGCATGCATGACGCAAAGTGAATGATAGGCCTGCGGGATACAGGAAGACGTGCGCGCGTGGGTCGATTCCCACGCGCCTTCAATTGGGCGGGGAGGGCGGTCGACGGCCTCGCCCACTGTCACCTTTAATGAGCCGGATTAGCCGAGAGGGGCGGCCGAGCCCTGCCCCCGTCTCTTTATGAGGAGGGGAGCGGGAGGAACGGCGCCTCCCAGTCCCTCATCATCCGCCTCTCCCCATCCCTGCTCCTTTCTCTCTTCTATCATGGCAAGAGGGTGCGGTGAGGCTTCATCGGTGGCGGCGAGGGTCTCTGCTCGACAACATGTCGCTCCTCCCCAAGAGCTCGTAGCGACGGAGCCGACCGTTAGAGGGAGGGGGAGGGGCGAGGTCGAGGTCGTTGCATCGCTCGAGGAAGAGGAGGATGGGGTGGCAAATCAGCCTCGCCTCTGCTAACGGCCCCTCCCCAATGGAGGGCCACGTCGGGGATAACCCTTACGAGTTCTTCATCAGGCTGCGCCAGCCGCCATGCCGTCGTCTTCGCCTCCCGACCCCATTTGCGCGGGAGATGGAGTTGGACCCGCCACAGGCGCTGCAGCTGCATATGAGGGGATGTGGGAACAGCGGCACATGGGCCAATGTCGAGTTCCCCGACCCTCACGTCATGTATCTTCGCCGAGGGTGGAAGACTTTTTCCCTCATCCACAGCCTGACGGAGGGGCTCACTCTCCATTTCAAATTAATGGAGAGCGGCCTCCTCTCCGTCAAGGTCTTTGGGCACTTTGGGACTCGCGTAAGGTGATGTGTGTAGAGCTCCTCTGACGATGGAGATTCCTCCTCGAGCAAGAGTGGCGAGGAGGACAGCGGCATCGATGACGAGGGTAGCGGGCGGCAGGATGATGGGTCCGACTAAGCATCGGGCGCCGCTCCGGGTGACACTAGCGACCCCATCATCCGTGTCGCCGGCTCCTTGAACTTCTCGGGGTCGCCTCCTTGGGCGGCTGGCGTAGGGAGGCTGGAGAAGGCGAAGAAGGCAGGTGGCGGGCCGTCAAGTCGGAGTACGATGGCGCCAACTCCTTCATAGCATATTGACGGACCGCTGCCTCATCTTCCAGCTCTTCCTCCGGCGCCACCACTGCCAACCCTCTCCTAGGCGACTGCCGGCATGTTCTCTTGGCGCCTTCTGCTGCTCGTACCTCGCCTAGGCACTCCTTCTGCCCTTTTGCCTTCTTGTTTCATTTCCTGACGAGAGGGACAAGAAAGGGATTACGGGCATCTTATCTTTTTTTAATTCGTATGCCCATGGGCCTTATTTAGACCTAAAACTATAATCTTCCTGTTCATGTTTATATTCCATACAACTGTGCATGTATGGAACATATTAATGGAAAAGGGGGCTTGTTGGGTCTTGTGTGTGCGTGTGGGCAAAGCCCATACCAAGGAACAGATCCTTGTTATCTTTAATATAAACACCACTGCCTGGCAGTAGGCCCTGCTGTTCCCCCACTCCGTTCGTCCATACTCACGCCTCTGGCGGAGGCAGGGACGAAGTGGGGGTGGGCCCTATGCTTGCTTCCTTGCCGCCGCAGCTACAACCATATTTCGAACCAAGAAGCTCTTGGGTGATAGGAATGAGGGGAGCACGGCAGCTTTGGAACAAAATGAGGTTCCGTACTTCCCAAGTTTGATACAGAAATGCACGATAGGGAATGGGATAACTTATCTGAATCTGCAGCCCCGGCAACCCTGACTTGCCGTAGGTGGACCCTCGTTTCTTTAGCCCTCAACAAGCTTGGCTTGCCGGGTCCGGAGCACCGGCTTGTTCTCTCCTTTCCACTTAGCTTGGCGGAAACATTCATGTACCCTACACACCAAAGTGGATAGATAGGAACCAAATGACGCAAGCTTGACCTCTATGCTAGGGATTAGTCGCCGCTAAGCACTATCAACCCTAACCGAGGGAGGGACTCAATCTAGCCTGCATGTTATAACTTAGGGCGCCAGCGCTTCATTTATTTATGCGCAGGGTCTGCGCCTGGCTTTGTACAAAGGGTTACATGCCTTGCCGGCAAGGCTTGTACAAAAGGTGGCTTGCCAGGAGGCCCGGCAGCCGCGCCTTATGGGTAAAACTTGCAAAGATGCTTGATGTTCTAGGAGTTGCTCACTGGAATGGCATCCTCAGTCTCTAGGCGGACTGCGCCAGGCCTGGTGACTCGTGTTACCCGATAAGGGCCTTCCCACTTTGGCGTCAACTTGTTGGAATTCTTGGCCGACTGAATGTGCCGAAGAACAAGGTCGCCTTCCTCAAAGCTCCGGGCATGAACCTTGCGGCTATGGTAGCGGCGCAAGCCTTGCTGGTAGCATGCTGCTCTCACAGCCGCCCGGAGACGATCTTCCTCAAGGAGCGTTGTGTCATCTTGCCGCAATTGCTCTTGCTCAAGCTCATCATAAGCGAGCACTCGAGGTGACCCGTATATGAGTTCTGTGGGGAGAACTGCTTC
Source organism: Triticum aestivum (assembly GCF_018294505.1). Classification (NCBI taxonomy): domain Eukaryota; kingdom Viridiplantae; phylum Streptophyta; class Magnoliopsida; order Poales; family Poaceae; genus Triticum; species Triticum aestivum. The sequence goes on from NC_057804.1 coordinate 449,402,359, forward strand.
TGCCCCGTAGACCAGGGCAAAGGGTGTCTGGCCGGTGGCTCGATTTGGCGTCATTCTGATCGACCAAAGAACCATCGGTAACTCGTCAATCCAGCGCCTTCCACTCTTGTGCAGCCTGTCAAAAGTCTTCGTTCTTAAGCCTCGCAGAACTTCAACATTTGCTCTCTCTGCTTGGTCGTTGCTCCGTGGGTGCGCCACGGAAGCAAAACAGACCTTGCTGCCGAGATCCTCAATGTACTGCATGAAGGCGTGGCTTGTGAACTGTGTGCCGTTGTCGGTGATGATCCTGCTGGGTACCCCAAAAAGGCAAACTAGCCCCTTGAAGAACTTGATGGTTGACTGCGCTGTCACCTTCCTCACTGCTTCCACCTCTAGCCACTTTGTGAACTTGTCGATTGCTACGTACAAGTACTCAAAGCCCCCGACGACACGATGGAAAGGGCCCAATATGTCGAGCCCCCAGACCGAGAAGGGCCAGGAGAGAGGGATGGTTTGAAGGGCTTGAGCTGGTTGATGAAGCTTCTTTGAATGGAACTGGCACGCTTCACACTTGGTTACTAGTGCCATCACATCCTGGAGGGCAGTGGGCCAGAAGAAACCTTGCCGGAAATCCTTGCCAGCAAGGGCCATCGACCCTACGTGGGAGCCACATATGCCTCCATGTATCTCTGCCAAGAGCTCTAGTCCTTCCTCCCGGGAGATGCACTTCAATTTCACCCCATTCGGTCTTTTTCTGTACAAGACATTATCAACAAATTGGTACAAAGCAGACCGGCTGGCTACTCTCTCTGCCTCTTCCTGCTCCTCCGGAAGCTCTCCTTTTTGGAGAAGTCGGACGGTGTGCTGCGCCCATGCCGGAGCCCATGGCTTGACGACAAGGACCAAAGGCATCTCTTCCACCATGGGAGCAGCTGTCTCTACGACCATGGCCTGAGGCCCTGCCGGGGTCGGTTCCCCCGCGGTAGGATCGGCATCGACGGCAACATCTTCGCTGGCGGCTCCTGGGAGCTCGGTGGGGAAGTACTTGTCGGGGCCTAGCTTCCTCCGCTTGTTCTGCCCGGTTGGTGGTTCGACGGATGGTTGAGTTAATCGAAGCACAAAAGTACCTGGTGTCGGTGTCAAAACCGGCGGATCTCGGGTAGGGGCTCCCGGTCTGTGCGTCTTAGGCTGATGGTAACAGGAAGCAAGGGACACAATGTTTACCCAGGTTCGGGCCCTCTCGGTGGAGGTAAAACCCTACTTCCTGCATGATTAATATTGACGATATGAGTAGGGATTTGTAGAGGTGCCAGAGCTTAAAGCTTAAATTGAGAGATAAAAACTATTTTTGAGAGGCATACTTTACCCACCAACGAAAATGACTTGGAGCATCCCAACACTTTCCATGCTAGATACATCATAGGCGGTTCCCAAACAGAAAATAAAGTTTATTCCTTTTTCCACCATAACTTTCACTTTCCATGGCTAACCGTATCCACGGGTGCCCTCCATACCAACACTTTCCAAGGAATTTATTATTTGACAACATAAAGTAAATTCATTATTCATTTCGGGACTGGGCATCCCTAGTACCTCTGTCGTATTCTCATGCAATGACTAGTGAATAAACACTCATCGTGAGAATAACACATCTATCATGGAAAATATTGGCTACCCTTTACCGCTTCGCGAGCCATAGAGCACACAAAATAGAAAAATATTTTGAACATTAGAGATGGCACATGCAAAATTTCTTAGAATAGCATGGAAATACCGTATATAGGTAGGTATAGTGGACTCATATGGCAAAACTGGTTTAAAGGGTTTTGGATGCACAAGTAGTGATCATACTTAGTGCAAAATGAAGGCTAGCAAAAAGATTGAGAAGCGACCAACCAAAAGGCAAAAAATCCTGTACCCAAGCATTAAGCATAAGTAACACCGAATAATGCATCATAAGTACGATATAAATTTCATTGCATAACTATTAACTTTCGTGTTTGCATAGGGAATCACAAACCTTAACACCAATATTCTTACTAAAGCACAATTACTCATCAATATGACTCACATATCATATCGTCATATCTCAAAACCATTAGTAAGAACCAAGTTTATTTTGTCCAATGATCTTCATGAAAGTTTTTAATATACCCTCCTTGAATATCTATCACTTTGGGACTAGTTTCATATGTTGCTTTTGATGAGCTCGAACAAATATAAGTGAAGATCATGAGCATAATTTTTTCTTTCTCTCAAAACAATCTAAGTGAAGCAAGAGAGAATTTCTTTAAAATTTTACTAACACCCAAATAAATCTAAGTGAAGCATGAGAGCATTTCTTCAAAAATAACAAAGCTCACCGTGTTCAAAAATATATAAGTGAAGCACTAGAGAAAATCCATGGCTCTAAAAATTTAAGTGAAGCATAGGAGCAAGCATAGCATAATTTTTGGCTCTCTCAAAAGGGTGTGTCCAGCAAGGATTCAACACTTAAAACACAAAGAAAAATAATCAAAGACTCATATCATACAAGACGCTCCAAGCAAAACTCATATTATGTGACGAATAAAAATATAGTTTCAAGTAAAATACCGATGGTTGTTAGAAGAAAGCGGGGATGACATTCGGGAGCATCCCCAAGCTTAGTTGCTTGCTAATTTTTTGATTATTATCTTGGGGTGCCTTGGGCATCCCCAAGCTTAGCCTTTTGCTTATCCTTATTCCTTCATCCATCATAAGATAACCCAAAACTTGAAAACTTCAATCACACAAAACTCAAACAAAACCTTCATGAGATCCGTTAGTATAAGAAACCAAACCACTACTATAAGTACTATAGAAAACTTATTATTATTATTTTTTTGCATTATATCTACTGTATTCTAACTTTTCTATTACAAAAAGCATCAAAGAAAACCATAGAATCATCAAAACAAGCACACAACGCAAAGAAAACAGAATCTGTCAAAAACAGAACAGTCTGTAGCAATCTGAAAATTTTGAATACTTATGTAAATCCAAAAGTTATGAAATGAATTGGTGGACGTGATGAATTGGTATATTAATCCTATTAAAAAAGAATCAACTTAAAAGCACTCGTCTGTAAAAAATTACAAATAATCTCGTCAGCGCAAAAGTTTCTGTTTTTTAGCAAGATCAAATAAACTTTCACCCAAGTCTTCCCAAAGACAAACACTAATTAAAAAAACACAATCATAATAGTAGCATAATTGTGATAACACTAAAGAACAGAAAGCAAAAAGAAAAATAAAATTTATTCATTGGGTTGCCTCCCAACAAGCGTTATCGTTTTACGCCCCTAGCTAGGCATAACGCGTAGGATCTAAGTTTTGTCATTTTTGGTTCTAGATCCATAAGATGCCCTCATGATTGATTAATACGGTGGCCTAATTCTTGTTCTAGGGAAGTGTTCGTTTCTCTTCCTTAGTGGAAATTGAAATTTAATATTGCCTTCTTTTATATCAATCACAGCCCCAATAGTACGCAAAAACGGTCTACCAAGAATAATTGGACAAGACGGATTGCAATCAATATCAAGAACAATAAAATCTATGGGCACATAATTCCTATTTGCACGAATAAGAACATTATTAATTCTTCCCATAGGCTTTTTAATAGTACAATCCACTAAGTGCAAATTTAAAGAGCATTCTTCAATATCGGTAAGACCAAGCACATCACGTAAAGGTTTCGGAATTGTAGAAACACTAGCACCCAAGTCACATAAAGCAAAACACTCATAATTTTTAATCTTGACTTTGATAGTAGGTCCCACTCATCATGCAATTTTCTAGGAATTGAAACTACTAATTCTAACTTTTCTTCAAAAGCTTTCATCATAGCATCGACAATATGTTCAGTAAAAGCTTTATTTTGTTCATAAGGATGGGATGAATTTATCATGGATTCCAATAAAGAAATATAATCAACCAAAGAGCAACTATCATAATTAAAGTCTCGGTAATCCAAAATAGTGGGCACATCACTAGTTAAAGTTTTGACCTCTTCAAACCCACTTTTATCAATTTTTTCAACAAGATTTTCACCCTCCGAATCATAGGGACGCCTTCTAACTAAAGTTGACTCTTCTCCAGTCCTTTTTTCATCAACCTTAAATTTACTAACAAAGAATCAATAGAAGAAATACCAATCATTTTAAGATCTTCATCACTTTTATGATAGTAATCACTAGAAAACACTTTTTCTAAAAATTCTCTTTTAGCTCTAAGCATAGCGGTTCTTTTATTACTTTCATCCATAGAAACATAAAGAGCTTTAATTGATTCTTCAACTTTAGGCACAAATTTTTTCATCTTGAGAGTTTCTACATCGTGAGCAATTCTATCAACACTTCTAGACAAATCATCAATTTTATTGAACTTTTCTTCTATCGAAGTGTTGAAAGCCTTTTGCATATTGATAAATTCTTTAATATTGCTCTCAAGATCAGAGGTGTTTCTATTATTATTGTAGGTGGGATTACCATAAGAATTACCATAATTATTAGAGGAATTACTAGGAAAAGGCCTAGGATTAAAATTACCTCTATAAGCATTGTTGTTGAAATTATTTCGCGAGACAAAATTTACATGTATGGCATCATTATTTTGCTCAATCAAAGTGGACAAAGGCACATCATTAAAATCAATAGGAGCACTTTTATTAGCAACCAACTTCATAAGAGCATCAACTTTTTCACTCAAAGAATTTATTTCTTTTACCAAATTGACTTTTTTACTAGTAGGAGCTCTTTCGGTATGCCATTGCGAGTAATTTGCTATAATATTGTCTAGCAATTTTGTAGCTTCACCCAAAGTAATTTCCATAAAGGTACCCCCTGCGGCGGAATCTAAAAGATTACGAGAAACAAAATTCAATCCCGCATAAAAATTTGTATGATCATCCAAAGATTTAACACATGAGTTGGAAATTCCTTAGCATCAATTTCATCCTTTCCCAAGATTGTGCAACATGCTCATGTTCAAGTTGCTTGAAATTCATGATCTAGGTTCTAAGGGAAATAATTTTTGCAGGCGGAAAATACTTAGTGATAAAAGCATCTCTGCACTTGTTACAAGAATCAATACTATTGTGAGGCAAAGAAGAAAACAAAACTTTTGCATGATCTCGCAAAGAAAACGGAAATAATTTCAACTTCACAACATCATTGTCCACATATTTTTTCCTTTGCATATCACATAATTCCACGAATGTGTTAAGATGGGACACGACATCCTCATTAGGAGTACCGACAAATTGATCTTTCATAACAAGATTCAAAAAAGCAGTATTAATATCACAAGACTCTGCACTAGTGGAGGGAGGAGCAATCAGAGTGCTAATAAAATCATTGTTGTTGGTACTTGAGAAATCACACAACTTTGTGTTCTCTTGAGTCATGATGACTACGCAACAAGATTGCACTCAAAAAAAGATCTGACGAGAAAACGGCAAACGAAAAAGAGGGCGAATAAAACAACAAATTTTTGTGAAGTGGGGGAGAGGAAAACGAGAGGCAAATGGAAAATAATGTAAATTGCGAGGAGATGAGATTTGTGATTAGGAACCTGGTTGATGTTGAAGATCCCCCCCGGCAACGGCGCCAGAAATTCCTTTTGATATCTACTAGAACTAAGTTGATATTTCCCCAAAGAGGAAGGGATGATGTAGTATAGTGACGATAGGTATTTCCCTCAGTGATGAGACCAAGGTTATCGAACCAGTAGGAGAACCTCCTCACACCATGTAAAAAACACCTACACACAAATAACAAATACTCGCAACCCAACGTGTTAAAGGGGTTGTCAATCCCTTTCGGGTACGACGCCTCAAGATAGGCAAATAACGTGAGGTAAAAGTGGTAGATAGGATAAATAGATCGCGGAACAAATAAATTGTAGCAACGTATTTTTGTATTTTTGGTTTAATAGATTTGAAAATAAATGCAAGGGAAAATAGATCACAAAGGCAAATATGATGAAAAGAGACCAAGTGGCCGTAGGTTTCACTAGTGGCTTCCCTCGAGAAAAATAGCAATCGGTGGGGAAATAATTACTGTTGGACAATTGATAGAACTTCAAATAATCATGATGATATCCAGGCAATGATCATTATATAGGCATCACATCCAAGATTAGTAGACTGACTCCTGCCTGCATCTACTACTATTACTCCACACATCGACCGCTATCCAGCATGCATCTAGTGTATTAAGTTCATGAGAAAACGGAGTAATGCAATAAGAAAGATGACATGATGTAGACGGGATCCATTTATATATTGCGGAGATATAGATCCCATCTTGTTATCCTTAGTAGCAATGATACATGTGTGTCGGTTCCCCTTCTGTCACTGGGATCAAGCACCGTAAGATCGAACCCACTACAAAGCACCTCTTCCCATTGCAAGATAAATAGATCAAGTTGGCCAAACAAACCCAAATATCAAAGAAGCAATATGAGGCTATAAGCAATCATGCATATAAGAGATCAAAGAAGACTCAAATAACTTTCTTGGATAAAAACATAGATCTGATCATAAACTCAAAGTTCATCGGATCCCAACAAACACACCGGAAAAAGACTTACATCATATGGATCTCCAAGAGACCATTATATTGATAATCAAGAAAGAGAGAGGAAGCCATCTAGCTACTAACTATGGACATGTAGGTCTACAAAGAACTACTCACGCATCATAGGAGAGGCACCAATGGAAGTGGTGAATGAGGGAGTCCTGGATTAGGGGGTATACGGATAGCCGGACTATATACATCGTCCGGACTATTGAAGCGTGAAGATACAAGACTCAAGACTTCGTCCCGTGTCCGGATGGGATTCTCCTTGACGTGGAAGGCAAGCTTGGCGATCGGGATGTTGTATTTCCTTCCTTGTAACCCACTCCATGTAAACCCTAGACCTCTCCGGTGTCTATATAAACCGGAAGGTTGGTCCTTAGAAGGCCGATCACAATTACAATCATACCATCATAGGCTAGCTTCTAGGGTTTAGCCTCTACGATCTCATGGTAGATCTACTCTTGTACTAACCATATCTTCAATATTAATCAAGCAGGAAGTAGGGTTTTACCTCCATCAAGAGGGCCCGAACCTGGGTAAACATTGTGCCCCTTGCTTCCTGTTACCATCAGCCTAGACGCGCAGATCGGGACCCCCTACCCGAGATCAGCCAGTTTTGACACCGACATTGGTGCTTCCATTGAGAGTTCCTCTGTGTCATCACTACAGGGCTCGATGGCTCCTTCAATCATCGTCAACAACACGGTCATGGGTGAGACCTTTCTCCCCGGATAGATCTTCGTGTTCGGCGGCTTCGCTCTGCGGGCCAATTCGCTTGGCCATCTGGAGGAGATCGACAGCTGCGCCCCTGGCCACCAGATCAGGTTCAGAAACCTGAACTACACGGCGGACATTCGCGGAGACTTGATCTTCAACGGATTCGGGCCTATGCCATGAGCACCGGACAGTCACGACGAGCACGGCTTAGACCTGCTGTCGGACAATGCTCGGGGTATCACCCCCGTAGTAGCCTCGGACCTAAATCTAGAGCAGGCTGCGCTGCCTAAGGACGGAGGGGTGGACCCCGCCCCGCAGGCCGCACACTCATCGGCGGTGGAGCCGAACATGGGTCTCACCTCTGTGGTGGCCTGTGACTCTGGACTCCCGGATTCGTATCCGGATGTTGGTTCCTGTCCGCACACTCCCGAGCCAGTCGAGCCAGGTTAAGCTCCGGTAATGGAGTTCGCCACTGCAGGTATCTTCCAGCACTCGCCCTTTGGCGACATGCTGAAATCTTTAAAAACTCTCTCTTTGACAGAAAATTCCGGTCCGAACTATGTCCGGCTCGAGTGGGAAGCAGGCGACGAAGAAATTTGTTACCCACCCACCACCCACTTCATAGCCACGGTTGATGATTTAACCGACGTGCTGGACTTCGACTCTGAAGACATCGACGGTATGGACGATGATGCAGGAGAAGAACATGAACCACCGCTCACTGGGTGGTGGACAGCCACCTCTTCCTATGATATATATATGGTGGACACTCCGAAGGAAACCAATGGCGATGAGGCAACGGAGGATAATCCCTTAGGGAGAAAAGCAAAGCATGGGCGTCGTCGGTGCCGCTCCAAGCCCCACCACAGCAATACCGGCCCAGGAGACGAAAACAATCCGAATGGTGCCGAAGAAGAATACAACCCTGATCAGCCCGCCTTCGAGCAGGCCGAACAGGAAGATGAGCAGGTCAGCCCAGAAGAACAGGCGACGGACGGATACCCGGAGGAGGACAACTACATGCCCCCTCCGAAGACGAGATTAGCCTCAGCGATGATGAGTTCGGCGTGCCTGAGGATCCCATAGAGCAGGAGTGCTTCAAGCGTCGGCTTATAGCCACTGCGAGGAGCCTGAAGAAGAAGAAGCAGCAACTCCAAGCTGATCAAGACCTGCTCACAGATAGATGGACTGAAGTCCTGGCAGCCGAGGAATACGGACTCGAGCGCCATATGGCTGACCGGCCACCTCGTGGCCGGGATAAAACGACATATCAGCCCCCATACCATCCGGCACCCCCACGCCAATATACTACGGCCTAGGGCAATAGGAAGGACCTGCAAGATATACTGGAAAACAAAGCAGGACAACCAAGATCGATCTACGGATCACGGGGGAGCGCCTCAGCACGCGACGATTACTGTCGCGACGGATATTGCCAACAAGTCCGGCCGAGCCGAACATAGCAACCTAGACCAATTCGAACTGCGTAGCCACATAGCCCGGCACAGAGGCACCGCGCATCCCCTCTACTTCACTGACGAAGTGATGGATCATGAATTCCCAGAAGGGTTTAAACCCGTAAACATCGAATCATATGATGGCACAACAGACCCCGCAGTATGGATCGAAAATTTCCTTCTCCACATTCACATGGCCTGCGGAGACGATCTACACGCCATCAAGTATCTTCCCCTTAAGCTCAAAGGACCAACCCGGCACTGGCTAAACAGCCTGCCAACAAATTCAATTGGTAGCTGGGAAAACCTGGAAGACGCATTCCTCGACAACTTCCAGGGCACATATGTGCGACCACCGGACGCCGATGACCTGAGCCACATTACTCAACAGCCCGGGGAGTCAGCCAGAAAATTCCGGACTCGGTTCCTAACTAAAAAGAACCAAATAGTCGACTGTCCGGACGCCGAAGCCCTGGCGGCTTTCAAGCATAATATCCGTGATGAGTGGCTCGCCCGACACCTCGTCCAGGAAAAACCCAAGTCCATGGCAGCTCTCACAACACTAATGACCCGCTTTTGCGCGGGTGAGGACAGTTGGTTGGCTCGCAGCAGCACTACGCCACATTCGGGCACTCCGGATGACCGCGACAATAATGGCAAGCCATGGCGTAACAGACATAAGCGACGGAACAACAGCGACAACACTGAAGACACGGCAGTCAATGCCGGATTCAGCGGATCCGAGTCCGGTCAACGGAAGAAGCCGTTCAAAAGAAATAATCAGGGACCATCCAGTCTGGACCGCATACTGGAGCGCCTGTGCCAAATTCATGGCACCCCGGACAAGCCAGCCAACCACACCAATAGAGACTGCTCGATGTTCAAACAGGCCGGCAAAATAAACGCCGAAAACAAGGACAAGGGGCTGCACAGCAACGATGACGAAGAGCCCCGGCGTCTGAACACAGGGGGACAAAAGAAATCACCCCCCCAGGTGAAAACGTTCAACATGATCTATGCCACTCACATTCCCAAGCGGGAACAGAAGCGAGCACTACGGGACGTCTATGCGATGGAGCCAGTCGCCCCCAAATTTAACCCATGGTCAGCTTGCCTGATCACCTTTGATCGTAGGGAGCACCCTACTAGCATCCGTCATGGCGGCTCAGCCGCATTGGTCCTAGACCCAATCATCGACGGATTCCACCTCATGCGAGTCCTTATGGATGGTGGCAGCAGCCTGAACCTGCTTTATCAGGATACAGTGCGCAAAATGGGCATTGACCCTTGAAGGATCAAGCCCACGAAAACCACCTTTAAAGGTGTGATTCCTGGAGTAGAGGCCTGTTGCACGGGCTCTATAACATTGGAAGTGGTCTTCGGATCTCCGGATAACTTCCGAAGCGAAGAGTTAATCTTCGATATCGTCCCTTTCTGCAGTGGTTACCATGCACTGCTCGGAGAACCGCATTTGCTAGATTCGATGCGGTACCGCACTACGCATACCTCAAGCTCAAGATGCCAGGACCACGCGGGGTCATAACAGTCAACGGAAACATGGACCGCTCTCTCCGAACAGAACAGCATACTGCAGCCCTCGCGGCGGAAGTACAATCCGGCCTCCTCCGACAAACCAATCCGGCGACAACAACTTCGAGCACTGTCAAGAGAGTCCGGAGCACCCCACAACAGGATCATCAGGCACGTCAAGAGCGCAACTAGCAGTTCGGCCTCCGCTCAATCCCCATTAAAGCAGCATTCATGCCACGTGTACACAATTATGCACTCAAAATACCATGGGCCTAGGCAGAGGCGCAGCAATGACTCGGTAAATAGTACGGTATAACCGCCACATACCCTCATCACCCCCCTTTTTTCCTTATTTTTTCAGGACATTGCTTTAGAGAAGCCTCTTCAGAAGAGCCAGATTGTCGGACTTACATAGGAGAGAAAACCAAGGAGGCAACAGGCTTTGCGCAAAACAGGAAATACCCAGGTGGAATCTGTTCATGATCATTATACCTGTTTTACATACCTACACGCAGCCCGCCCTTGGATAGGACATGTTAAATAGTCCTATTGACTTTTTCTTAATGCTACCATTGTAAAGATACGCCTAAACATATTATTCATCAATGGGAGTTCATATATAGCGTCAGCTTATTATTCTTATTTGAGCATTTTTCTTACAAATGTTTCTTTGATATTGCATCCGTACACCTTGGTATGGTTTGTTTGCCAGGGGCTTCCTATGGCTCCCTGTACTACGGCAAATAAAGTCCGAACACTTTAAACAGTGCGGCACCCCGAACTTATAGCACTATATGCATCAGCTCCGAATCATGTCTTGGGTCTACAGTTGGGTTAGCCCGGCTCCCTTGTTTTGGTGCCTTACGTTCCGTTATATCGGCTAAGGTAGCGCAGGGAGAACTACTGTGATTGTGTCCCGGTTCTTCCGGATGAGCACCTCAGTAGAGAAAGCCGAAAACTGACCGGCATGATGCGGCGAGAGCTGGTCGCTGTTTGAGAGGTCTTAAAATCCTTAATGATTTTTTCCGCTTTAGGCGATGAATCGGCCTTGTCCGATTTAGGCGTATATAGCGCCCCAATTCGGTCCTCCGAATTCTAGGGGCTTCACCGAAATTTAAAATTATAGATTTCTATGGCTAAGTGAAAGTTATAAAGCCGCATAGTCCGATTGCCTTGTTCGCTGCGCCGGATACCTCCTTAAGGGACCAACAATTTGGATAAAGAGTGTCCGGGTTTTTCCAGGAACACCCCGGTACTAGGTACGTGGGGGCAGAAGCCGACGACTGGCCTACTTTCAGAATTTTATAAACAGCCGCATAGAGGGTAATATTTTAAATCAAAACAGTGCTACATAGCACAAGTAGCTTCGTCCTTAAATTACAACAGCGGCAGAGGTACATTTAGTCAAAGATCTTGTCCTTAGTACATTCGTCGTCCACAAGACGAGCGCCCTTCATAACACCATCATAGTACTTCTCGGGATGGCGATGAGCCTTGCCCTCTGGCGGCCCGTCCTTCACCAGCTTCTCCGCATCCACCTTGCCCCAATGCACCTTCGCGCGGGCAAAGGCCCGGCGGGCACCCTCAATGCAAACGGATCGCTTGATCACTTCAAGCCGCGGACAGGCATTCACCATCCGCTTGATCAGGCCGAAGTAGCTAGTGGGCAGGGGCTCACCAGGCCACATCCGGACTATGAAATCTTTCATAGCCAGTTCGGCCGCCCTATGGAGTTCGACCAACTGCTTCAGTTGGTCACTCAGAGGCATTGGCTGTTCGGCCCCAGCATACTGGGACCAGAACAACTTCTCCGTTGAGCTCCCCTCCTGGGCACGGTAGAACTCCGCGGCATCTGATACGCTGCGTGGCAGATCTGCGAACGCCCCTGGAGAGCTCTGAATTCGAGTAAGTAAAAGAAACGCCTCCTCCACATGTTTGCTTTGCATAAAGAATTTCTTACCCGCCGCTATCTTTTTGGCCTCCTGGATTTCCTGTTGCGCCTTCTCGGCTTTGGACTTGGCGTCTTTCATACTCAGAAGGGCCTTCGCAAGCTCGGCCTCTTTCATGTTTAGATCATGCTCCACGGACTCGAACTTCTTGCCGAGGTCCTGGAGCTCTTGCTGTACCTCGCCCACTCTAGCACTTTGCTTCTCGCGCTCCTTGCATTCCAAGGCCGCCTTGTCTTTGGCCTCGGATAGCGCTTTCTTCAGGGACGCCACTTCAGCGGAGGCCCCTTTTACACAGTCACGACGCTTCATCGTCAGACTAACCAATTTTATCTATCCTCAAATACATAAGAGCGGAGAATCACTTACCTTTGCTCTCTTCGAGCTGCCTCTTCCTGAGGTCAAGCTCTTCCTGCGCCTGCTCCAGGTCCCGCTTTAGTTCGGCAACCTCGGCTGTGCGGGCAGCAGCGGCAAGCAGCACGGCCTGCTTATTCACATGAAAACTTATTAGACTCCTGTGGATTATAATTGACCCTCCGTTTGGCGTTTCTTTCCGAACACCAAACAGATTATCAGGGGCTACTACCTATCGGGTGGTAAATTCACACATTTTTTAATTACTTACCTCAAAGCCCGTCAGGAGGCTTGTGCAGGCTTCGGTTAGCCCGCTTTTGGCGGACAGAACCTTTTGAATCACCGCACTCATAAGAGTATGGTGCTCGCCATCAATGGAAGCGCCTTGAAGCGCTTCCACCAGACTATCTGGCGCCGTTGGCGCGTCGGAAGTCCTCGGCACGGACGGCTCACCCTCCCTAACGAGGAGATGCCCGCCTAAGTCCGGAACCGTCGAAGGTTCCGGAATAGTGTTCGGGGGAGAGCCCGCCCTACTGCGGCTCTCATCAACATGATCCATGGGGATTTTGAACCCTGCGTGTCCAACATCTGGGACTCGCCTTGGGGCGTCTCCAGAGCCACCTCCCCCCGCTCGGGGAGCCTTCGGGACAACACCTCTGTGTCATCCGCAGACTGAGGAGTGGTGGCCGTCTGGAGCAAGTTCATTTCTGAAGCGCTCAGAGACCCATCCGAAGACGACACCTCGAGATGAACCCTGGCCGGACTGCATATATGCTCAGTGTTATTAAACAACTATGAAGTAAAATCACGATAGAGTGCGGACACTTACGATCGCGCTAGGGGCTTCACCCTGGGCAGCCACCCTTCCTCGCTATGAGCGGCCGTGGTGGAGTAGTCCGGAAGGGACGTCTTTCCCTTCTTGGACGTCCCAGCTGAAGGAAATATGCCCTAGAGGCAATAATAAAGTTATTATTTATTTCCTCATATCATGATAAATGTTTATTATTCATGCTAGAATTTTATTAACCGGAAACATGATACATGTGTGAATACATAGACAAACTTAATGTCACTAGTATGCCTCTACTTGACTAGCTCATTAATCAAAGATGGTTATGTTTCCTAACCATAGACATGTGTTGTCAATTGATTAACGGGATCACATCATTAGGAGAATGATGTGATTGACCTGACCCATTCCGTTAGCTTAGAATTTGATCGTTTAGTATGTTGTTATTGCTTTCTTCATGACTTATACAAAGTTCCTACAACTATGAGATTATGCAACTCCCGTTTATCAGAGGAACACTTTGTGTGCTACCAAACGTCACAACGTAACTGGCTGATTATAAAGGAGCTCTACAAGTGTCTCCAATGGTACATGTTGAGTTGGCGTATTTCGAGATTAGGTTTTGTCACTCCGATTGTCGGAGAGGTATCTCTGGGCCCTCTCGGTAATGCACATCACTATAAGCCTTGCAAGCAATGTGGCCAATGAGTTGGTTATGGAATGATGCATTACATAGCGAGTAAAGAGACTTTCCAATAATGAGATTGAACTAGGTATTGGATATCAACGATTGAATCTCGGGCAAGTAACATAACAATGACAAAGGGAACAACGTATGTTGTTATGCGATTTGACCGATAAAGATCTTTGTAGAATATGTAGGAGCCAATATGAGCATCCAGGTTCCGCTATTGGTTATTGACTAGAAACAGTTCTAGGTCATGTCTACATAGTTCTCGAACCCATAGGGTCCGAATGCTTAACGTTACGATGACAGTTATATTATGAGTTTATAGTTTTTGATGTACCGAAGGTTGTTCGGAGTCCCGGATGTGATCACGGACATGACGAGGAGTCTCGAATGGTCGAGACATAAAGATTGATATATTGGAAGCCTATATTTGGATATCGAAAGTGTTCCGGGTGAAATCGGGATTTTACCGGAGTACCGGGAGGTTACCGGAACCCCCCGGGGGCTTAATGGGCCTACATGGGCCCTAGTGGAGAGGAAGAGAGGAGGCAAGAGGTGGGCTGCGCCCCCTCCCCTCCCTAGTCCTAATAGGACAAGGAGAGGGGGCGGCGCCCCCCCCCCCTTTTACTTCCCCTCTTCCTCCTCCTTCCCCCCTTCTCCTTCTCCAACTAGGAAAGAAGGGAGTCCTACTCCCGATGGGAGTAGGACTCCCCCTTGGCGCGCCGTCCTTGGCCGGCTGCCCCCTCCCCCTTGGCTCCTTTATATATGAGGGCAAGGGGGCACCTCTAGACACACAAGTTGATCTTCGTGATCGTTCCTTAGCCGTGTGCGGTGCCCCCCTCACCACATTCCACCTCGGTCATATCGTTGCGGTGCTTAGGCGAAGCCCTGCGTCGGTAGAACATCATCATCATCACCACACCGTCATGCTGACGGAACTCATCCCCGACACCCTGCTAGATCGGAGACTGGTTTCACCGCTATGAGCACTCGTTGCTTAAAGGTGACTGGCGGGTGTCTGTCTCTCTCACTTTAGTTGAACCGAGTGTGGCTATGCCCGGTCCTTGCGAAGGTTAAAACAGCACTAACTTGACGAACTATCATTGTGGTTTTGATGTGTAGGTAAGAACGGTTCTTGCTCAGCCCGTAGCAGCCACGTAAAATTTGCAACAACAAAGTAGGGGACATCTAACTTGTTTTTGCAGGGCATGTTGTGATGTGATATGGTCAAGACGTGATGCTATATTTTATTGTATGAGATGATCATGTTTTGTAACCGAAGTTATCGTTAACTGGTAGGAGCCATATGGTTCTCGCTTTATTGTATGAAATGCAAACGCCCTATAATTGCTTTACTTTATCACTAAGCGGTAGCGATAGTCGTAGAAGCAATAGATGGCGTAAACGACAGCGATGCTACGATGGAGATCAAGGTGTCGTGCCGGTGACGATGGTGATCATGACGGTGCTTCGGAGATGGAGATCACAAGCACAACATGATGATGGCCATATCATATCACTTATATTGATTGCATGTGATGTTTATCCTTTATGCATCTTATCTTGCTTTGATTGACGGTAGCATTTTAAGATGATCTCTCACTAAATTATCAAGAGGTGTTCTCCCTGAGTATGCACCGTTGCGAAAGTTCTTCGTGCTGAGACACCATGTGATGATCGGGTGTGATAGGCTCTACGTTCAAATACAACAGGTGCAAAACAGTTGCACACGCGGAATACTCAGGTTAAACTTGACGAGCCTAGCATATACAGATATGGCCTCGGAACACAGAGACCGAAAGGTCGAACGTGAATAATATAGTAGATATGATCAACATAGTGATGTTCACCATTGAAACTACTCCATCTCACGTGCTGATCCGACATGGTTTAGTTGATTTGGGTCACATGATCACTTAGATGACTAGAGAGATGTCTGTCTAAGTGGGAGTTCTTAAGTAATATGATTAATTGAACTTAAATTTATCATGAACTTAGTACCTGATAGTATTTTGCTTGTCTATGTTTGTTGTAGAAAGATGGCTCGTGCTGTTGTTCCATTGAATTTTAATGTGTTCCTTGAGAAAGCTAAGTTGAAAGATGATGGTAGCAATTACACGGACTGGGTCCGTAACCTGAGGATTATCCTCATTGCTGCACAGAAGAATTACGTCCTGGAAGCACCGCTGGGTGCCAGACCTGCTACAGATGCAACTGATGATGTTAAGAACGTCTGGTAGAGCAAAGTTGATGACTACTCAATAGTTCAGTGTGCCATGCTTTACAGCTTGGAACCGGGTCTTCAACGACGTTTTGAATGTCATGGAGCATATGAGATGTTCCAGGAGTTGAAGTTAATATTTCAAGCAAATGCCCGGATTGAGAGATATGAAGTCTCCAATAAGTTCTATAGCTGTAAGATGGAGGAGAATAGTTCTGTCAGTGAACACATACTCAAAATGTCTGGGTATAATAATCACTTGATTCAACTGGGAGTTAATCTTCCTGATGATAGTGCCATTGAAAGAATTCTTCAATCACTTCCACCAAGCTACAAGAGCGTCGTGATGAAATATAATATGCAAGGGATGGAAAAGACTATTCCCGAGCTCTTCGCAATGCTAAAGGCTACGGAGGTAGAAATCAAGAAGGAGCATCAAGTGTTGATGGTTAATAAGACCACCAATTTCAAGAAAAAGGGCAAAGGGAAGAAGAAGGGGAACTTCAAGAAGAACAGCAAACAAGTTGCTGCTCAAGAGAAGAAACCCAAGTCTGGACCTAAGCCTGAGACTGAGTGCTTCTACTGCAAGCAAACTAGACACTGGAAGCGGGACTGCCCCAAGTATTTGGCGGATAAGAAGGATGGCAAAGTGAACAAAAGGTATATGTGATATACATGTTATTGATGTGTACCTTACTAATGCTCGCAGTAGCACCTGGGTATTTGATACTGGTTCTGTTGCTAATATTTGGAACTCGAAACAGGGGCTACGGATTAAGCGAAGATTGGCTAAGGACGAGGTGACGATGCACGTGGGAAATGGTTCCAAACTCGATGTGATTGCGGTCGGCACGCTACCTCTACATCTACCATCGGGATTAGTTTTAGACCTAAATAACTGTTATTTGGTGCCAGCATTGAGCATGAACATTATATCTGGATCTTGTTTGATGCGAGACGGTTATTCATTTAAATCAGAGAATGATGGTTGTTCTATTTATATGAGTAATATCTTTTATGGTCATGCACCCTTGAAGAGTGGTCTATTTTTATTTAATCTCGAAAGTAGTGATACACATATTCATAATGTTGAAGCCAAAAGATGCAGAGTTGATAATGATAGTGCAACTTATTTGTGGCACTGTCGTTTAGGTCATATTGGTGTAAAGCGCATGAAGAAACTCCATACTGATGGACTTTTGGAATCACTTGATTATGAATCACTTGGTACTTGCGAACCGTGCCTCATGGGCAAGATGACTAAAATGCCGTTCTCCGGAACTATGGAGCGAGCAACTGATTTATTGGAAATCATACATACTGATGTATGTGGTCCAATGAATATTGAAGCTCGCGGCAGGTATCATTATTTTCTCACCTTCACAGATGATTTGAGCAGATATGGGTATATCTACTTGATGAAACACAAGTCTAAAACATTTGAAAAGTTCAAAGAATTTCAGAGTGAAGAGGAAAATCATCGTAACAATAAAATAAAATTTCTACGATCTGATCGTGGAGGAGAATATTTGAGTTATGAGTTTGGTCTACATTTGAAACAATGTGGAATAGTTTCGCAACTCACGCCACCCGGAACACCACAACGAAATGGTGTGTCCGAACGTCGTAATCGTACTTTATTAGATATGGTGCGATCTATGATGTCTCTTACTGATTTACCGCTATCGTTTTGGGGTTATGCTTTAGAGACGGCCGCATTCACGTTAAATAGGGCACCATCAAAATCTGTTGAGACGACGCCTTATGAAGTGTGGTTTGGCAAAAAACCAAAGTTGTCGTTTCTTAAAGTTTGGGGCTGCGATGCTTATGTGAAGAAACTTCAACCAGATAAGCTCGAACCCAAATCGGAGAAATGTGTCTTCATAGGATACCCAAAAGAGACTATTGGGTACACCTTCTACCACAGGTCTGAAGGCAAGATTTTTGTTCCTAAATTTGGATCCTTTCTAGAGAAGGAGTTTCTCTCGAAAGAAGTGAGTGGGAGGAAAGTAGAACTTGACGAGGTAACTGTACCTGCTCCCTTGTTGGAAAGTAGTTCATCACAAGAACCGGTTCCTGTGACAACTACACCAA
The DNA here is from genome assembly GCF_018294505.1 of Triticum aestivum. Classification (NCBI taxonomy): domain Eukaryota; kingdom Viridiplantae; phylum Streptophyta; class Magnoliopsida; order Poales; family Poaceae; genus Triticum; species Triticum aestivum. Next base: position 449,420,739 of record NC_057804.1, read on the forward strand.
TCAGTGAGGAAGCTAATGATATTGATCATGAAACTTCGGATCAAGTTACTACTGAACCTCGTAGGTCTACCAGAGTAAGATCCGCACCAGAGTGGTACGGTAATCCTATTTTGGAGGTCATGTTACTTGACCATGGCGAACCTACGAAATATGAGGAAGCGATGATGAGCCCAGTTTCCGCGAAATGGCTTGAGGCCATGAAATCTGAGATGGGATCCAAGTACGAGATAAAAGTATGTACTTTGGTTGACTTGCCAATTGATCGACAAGCCATTGAGAATAAATGGATCTTCAAGAAGAAGACTGACGCTAATGGTAATGTAACTGTCTACAAAGCTCGACTTGTTGCAAAAGGTTTTCGACAAGTTCAAGGGGTTGACTACGATGAGACTTTCTCACCCGTAGCGATGCTTAAGTCTGTCCGAATCATGTTAGCAATTGCCGCATTTTATGATTATGAAATTTGGCAAATGGATGATAAAACTGCATTCCTGAATGGATTTCTGGAAGAGTTGTATATGATGCAACCAGAAGGTTTTGTCGATCCAAAAGGTGCTAACAAAGTGTGCAAGCTCCAGCGATCCATTTATGGACTGGTGCAAGCATCTCGGAGTTGCAATAAATGCTTTGATAGTGTGATCAAAGCATATGGTTTTATACAGACTATTGGAGAAGCATGTATTTACAAGAAAGTGAGTGGGAGCTCTATAGCATTTCTAATATTATATTGTCACACCCTAGCTAGTCATGCATTAGAGTGTTGCATCATGTTTACTCATTCATCAGAAACTTGAAATGGGGAAGACAGAACCCCCAGTCCCCTCTGAAACCAACTAGGGTTACTAAAATAATTTTTCAATGAACCTGAAATGCCTTTCTAAAATGCCCATCATTTTTGCCTTGGTTCAGAACCTCTGTCAAAAGTGGTGCACATTTTCCTAGGCCATCCTAGGGTTTTTGAATTAAATCATAGTTATTTGAATTTGGGCATTTAAAATAATATAAAATATTTAAATGCTCAAATATCTCCAAACTAAAATGTTTCATGTTGGAAATAATCCAACTATGGACCAGGAGTAGTTTGGTGATTTTTGGAGTTGCCTAGGTATTTTATTTAATTCAACAAAGTTGCAGATATATTAAATAAAACAGAAAACAGAAAATAAATAAAGGGAGAAGCTTACCTGGGCTCCTCCCTGTGCGGCCCAGCCCAGCCGGCCCAGCACTGTGCTGGCCCGTGCCAGCCAGCTGCTTCCCCTCGCCAGAGCAGGCAGGGAGGTGAGCATGGCGCGCCCGAGCTCGCCACGCACCACCCAGCCTCTCTGCATCGCCCTGGTCGCCGTTGCGCCGCGTGGATCGTCTTCTGGTCGTCGCCCCGACCTCGCCGACACCCCATTCACTCTCCCCCGGCTCTCCCTCGCTCTCTCCCTCTCACGGCCGAAGCACACCGTCGCCGCCGTTCGCCTTAGCCACTGCCTCCGACCACCCCTCGCTCCCCCGACAAGCTCAGAAGCTCCGCCTCGACTCCCTCTTCCTCCCCACCGCTCCACGGGTCCCCGGAAGCCCTGCATCGCCGCCACGTCGCCGTTCCCCTCTTCGGGCTCCGATCATCGTCGCCGTCAAATTCGTCGTCTCCGACGCGTCCCCGAGCCCGCTTCGACGCCCACTGCAACCGCGGTGAGCCCCCGGAGCGTTTCCCCCTTCTCCCCTGCTCTCTCCCGACCCCTAGGCCCTAGCCCCACCGCGGCCGAAAGCTTCACGCCGCCGGCGATGTCGCTGTCGTGGCCACGGTCGCCGTAGCGCCCAACCGAGCACGCCATCGTGCTCCACATCTCACTAGGAGCACGTAGCACGCTCCAACACCCCCCCTAACGCCCTGCAACACCGTTCCCGTGCACGATCGAACCCCGGCCGCCGCAGCCGAGCTCGCCGCCGTCGACTCCGGCCACCCCGACCCCAACGGACTCCGCCAAGAGCCGCGGGTCGTCCTCAGCTTCACTCCGGTGGCCTCCGCGGTTCATTTGGTGGCCGAAACGACCAAAACCACTATCGCCGCCGCACTGATGGTCGCCGCCGGCCAGAACTCCGGCGAGCTGACGTGGCCTAGTTAATTAGCCACTAACCCACCACCTACTGACGCTGACAAGTGGGCCCCAGGGCTTAGTCAAAGCTAACCAGCCCGGGTCAACACGGGATTAGCCCCTGTGTCACTGACATGTGGACCCCACACGTCAGGTTTGACCCGAGCCAGCTCTGTTGACCTGCTGATGCCACTGTGACGTCAGGCTGACGCAGTAAATGATATTTCTGGATTTAAATTAAATCAGGAAATTCCAGAATATTAATTAAACTTCAAAAATTCATAACTTTTATTCTGTAACTCCAAATTGGACAAATTATATATGAAAAATGATCAGAAAAATCCAATCTATCCATCTGTACTATTTTCATGCATGATCAAACAAGTTAAATTGATGTTTTAATCAGAACAAGGAAAAGCACTTTAAAGGGCCATATTTGAATTTGAAATTTGAATCTTTGATTCAAATTTGTTCAAACACTTCTGGCTTTAGTTGCATTAGCCCAACACACTCATATTGCCATGTTTCATGCATGCATCATATTGTTGCACATTGTTTGGTGATGCCTGTGTATCGTTATCCTTTGCGACAGGATCTGTCCCTGAGGAGTACCGTGACTACCCTAACGAAGAACCGTATCCGTGCAACGAACCATCAGGCAAGCAACCAACCATTTGATCATATCGATACAATCCCATGTTCTCGCTCCTGCTCTCTTTTACTGCATTAAGACAACGCGATTCAAACTGCTGTGTGCTACGGTAGTTGAACCCATTTCCTCTGCATGACCTGTCATTGCCACAGTAACTAGATGAAACCCACTAGCATGTGTAGGAGTTGATTGAGCCATATGTATGTGTTGTTCCTACCTTGCTATGCCTGCTATGCTTAGAGTTGTGTCAGGTCTGGTTCATCTGGGTGATGGGCTAGAGTGAAATGATTATGTCGGTAATGGGAGTGGTGTGGTGAACGCGATTTGGTAAAGGTATCGATGAGAGGCCATGTAGGAGTACATGGTGGGTTGTTTCATTGAAGCCGACCTTAAGCACTGAGATCTGTATGTGTGATTTAAGATACAGCTACTACCATGCATTGGGCCCTGAAATATGACCCCGCTCGACTTCTTATTCACCCTAGCTCTCTGTCCAGGAGTTGCAAGTAGTTTCTGGTGTTTGTAGCCTACTGGAGGCCGTGGACAGCGCTGACCGTAGGGGTGGGCTATGATGCGGTAGGTACGTGGCCGGGTGTACCGAATACCCGTTAGGTATCTCGGGAACCCTGTTCACATCGTTCGGGGCCGTATGGGAAACCTCGGCCGGACTCCCTGCGGATGGAACCTGAATAGGCGATAAACCTGGACTAGAGGCTTAAGTGTTTAGGTAGGTCGTGGTCTACACCCACGTCGGCTTTTGCTTGAAGTCTGCCGAGCACATGTCGTGTGCAGACGCTAAGTGGTGGAAACATGTATGACGAAGTACACCCCTGCAGGGTTAACATGATCTATTCGAATAGCCGCGTCCGCGATAAAGGACTACTTGGTTGCCTATACAGTTCATAGACAAGTAAATGGAAACTACTAAAAGCCTCAAGATAAGTGTGAGTGCCGAGGATGGCTCTTCCGTAGGAAGACGGAGGTGGATCCTCGGTAGTGTATTGAAGTGGTGAGTAGTGGACTCGAGTGCGCAAAACATTTCAAGTTGGTGTATCGTAGGATAGCCTAGCCAAGAGTCAAAGCTGGCTTGCTGCAATAACTCCACCAACCCTTCTTGATACTATGCATGTATGTAGGATCTGATGTAAGTCTTGCTGAGTACCTTTGTACTCATGTTGCTATAATCTACATTTTTACAGAAGACGCTGCAACCCCTTCTGATGGGTTCTATGTAGACGTTGACATCAACGAGTAGGCTAAAGACCCAGGTGGTGACCCTGAGCTTGTGAAGAACCACGTAGTATAGCTGGGCTTTCCAAGCCTCTTTTATTTTACTAGTTGTCTGTACTCAGACAAGTTACTTCCGCTGCTGGTTTGTATGATTGTATGACTTGTATGTTGGGTCGTGAGACCCGTACCTTTGTGTATGTTATGTATGGCTCCCTGAGCCCTAAATAAAGTACTTGTGTCATAGAGTCATGTTGTGATGCTTCGTTGTATTTGCACATATCGAGCATATTGTGTGTATGATTGAAATGTTTGGTATGTGTGGGATCTGACTATCTAGTTGTTTATCTTTAGTAGCCTCTCTTACCGGGAAATGTCTCCTAGTGTTACCGCTGAGCCATGGTAGCTTGCTACTGCTCTGGAACACTTAGGCTGGCCGGCATGTGTCCTTCTTCGTTCCTGTGTCTGTCCCTTCGGGGAAATGTCACGCTTTGAGTACCGGAGTCCTGTTAGCCCGCTACAGCCCGGTTTACCGGAGTCCTGCTAGCCCAGTGCTACAGCCCGGACCCACTTGCTGATGACCGACACGTTCGAAGCTGGGTCATGGATGCCTGTCCCTGTAAGTCTGTGCCACTTTGGGTTTACAACTAGTCATGTCAGCCTGGGCTCTTTATCATATGGATGCTAGCGACACTATCATATACGTGAGCCAAAAGGCGCAAACGGTCCCGGGCAAAGGTAAGGCGACACCCGTGGGAATACCGTGCGTGAGGCCGCAAAGTGATATGAAGTGTTACCGGCTAGATCGATGTGACATCGAGTCGGGGTCCTGACAGCGTTGAATTAAATCAGGAAATTCCAGAATATTAATTAAACTTCAAAAATTCATAACTTTTATTCTGTAACTCCAAATTGGACAAATTATATATGAAAAATGATCAGAAAAATCCAATCTATCCATCTGTACCATTTCCATGCATGATCAAACAAGTTAAGTTGATGTTTTAATCAGAACAAGAAAAGGCACTTTAAAAGGCCATATTTGAATTTGAAATTTGAATCCTTGATTCAAATTTGTTCAAACCCTTCTGGTTTTAGTTGCATTAGCCCAACACACTCATATTGCCATGTTTCATGCATGCATCATATTGTTGCATATTGTTTGGTGATGTTTGTGTATCGATGTCCTTTGCGACAGGATCTGTCCCCGAGGAGTACCGTGATTACCCTAACGAAGAACCGTATCCGTGCAACGAACCATCAGGCAAGCAACCAACCATCTGATCATATCGATACAATCCCATGTTCTCGCTCCTGCTCTCTTTTACTGCATTAAGACAACGCGATTCAAACTGCTGTGTGTTACGGTAGTTGAACCCATTTCCTCTGCATGACCTGTCATTGCCACAGTAACTAGATGAAACCCACTAGCATGTGTAGGAGTTGATTGAGCCATATGTATGTGTTGTTCCTACCTTGCTATGCCTGCTATGCTTAGAGTCGTGTCAGGTCTGGTTCATCTGGGTGATGGGCTAGAGTGAAATGATTATGCCGGTAATGAGAGTGGTGTGGTGAACACGATTTGGTAAAGGTGTCGATGAGAGGCCATGTAGGAGTACATGGTGGGTTGTTTCATTGAAGCCGACCTTAAGCACTGAGATCTGTATGTGTGATTTAAGATACAGCTACTACCATGCATTGGGCCCTGAAATATGACCCCGCTCGACTTCTTATTCACCCTAGCTCTCTGTCCAGGAGTTGCAAGTAGTTTCTGGTGTTTGTAGCCTACTGGAGGCCGTGGACAGCGCTGACCGTAGGGGTGGGCTGTGATGCGGTAGGTACGTGGCCGGGTGTACCGAATACCCGTTAGGTATCTCGGGAACCCTGTTCACATCGTTCGGGGCCGTATGGGAAACCTCGGCCGGACTCCCTGCGGATGGAACCTGAATAGGCGATAAACCTGGACTAGAGGCTTAAGTGTTTAGGTAGGTCGTGGTCTACACCCACGTCGGCTTTCGCTTGAAGTCTGCCGAGCACATGTCGTGTGCAGACGCTAAGTGGTGGAAACATGTATGAAGAAGTACACCCCTGCAGGGTTAACATGATCTATTCGAATAGCCGCGTCCGTGGTAAAAGACTACTTGGTTGCCTATACAGTTCATAGACAAGTAAATGGAAACTACTAAAAGCCTCAAGATAAGTGTGAGTGCCGAGGATGGCTCTTCCGTAGGAAGACGGAGGTGGATCCTCGGTAGTGTATTGAAGTGGTGAGTAGTGGACTTGTGTGCGCAAAACTGTTTCAAATGGAGTATCGTAGGATAGTCTAGCCAAGAGTCAAAGCTGGCTTGCTGCAATAACTCCACCAACCCTTCTTGATACTATGCATGTATGTAGGATCTGATGTAAGTCTTGCTGAGTACCTTTGTACTCATGTTGCTATAATCTACATTTTTACAGAAGACGCTGCAACCCCTTCTGATGGGTTCTATGTAGACGTTGACATCAACGAGTAGGCTAAAGACCCAGGTGGTGACCCTGAGCTTGTGATGGACCACGTAGTATAGTTAGGCTTCCAAGCCTCTTTTATTTTACTAGCTGTCTGTACTCAGACAAGTTACTTCCGCTGTTGGCTTGTATGATTGTATGACTTGTATGTTGGGTCGTGAGACCCGTACCTTTGTGTGTATGTTATGTATGGCTCACTGAGCCTTAAATAAAGTACTTGTGTCGTAGAGTCATGTTGTGATGCTTCGTTGTATTTGCACATATCGAGCATATTGTGTGTATGATTGAAATGCTTGGTATGTGTGGGATCTGACTATCTAGTTGTTTATCTTTAGTAGCCTCTCTTACCGGGAAATGTCTCCTAGTGTTACCGCTGAGCCATGGTAGCTTGCTACTGCTCTGGAACACTTAGGCTGGCCGGCATGTGTCCTTCTTCGTTCATGTGTCTGTCCCTTCGGGGAAATGTCACGCTTTGAGTACCGGAGTCCTGTTAGCCCGCTACAGCCCGGTTTACCGGAGTCCTGCTAGCCCAGTGCTACAGCCCGGACCCACTTGCTGATGACCGACACGTTCGAAGCTGGGTCATGGATGCCTGTCCCTGTAAGTCTGTGCCACTTTGGGTTTACGACTAGTCATGTCAGCCCGGGCTCTTTATCATATGGATGCTAGCGACACTATCATATACGTGAGCCAAAAGGCGCAAACGGTCCCGGGAAAAGGTAAGACGACACCCGTGGGGATACCGTGCGTGAGGCCGCAAAGTGATATGAGGTGTTACCAGCTAGATCGATGTGACATCGAGTCGGGGTCCTGACAGCGTTGGCATCAGAGCCGGACTGCCTATAGGTTCTCCAAGCCAAACTGGTCGATGTTGAGTCTAGAAATTCTTAGTTATATGTAGGGGAATTGTTTGTGGGATGGAACGTAAGGCTCTTTTTACTCCTTATACCTTATGACATTCTGATCTGAGTCAGTCCATTCTTCCACCGGGGGTTAAGGAATTAGGATCTGTTCTCTCTATCAGGATCACGTGTTACTAATCAGTAGTACCTTATAAGTTTGATGGTTATCAGCCTAGTTCAGTTCTACTACCACATTATGTTGTAGGAATGGTTTCAAGACTTGATATGATGATGTTGAGTGTGTACGAAATCCTTTGTCAAATGTCTCAATATCCTTTTTGAGCATTTACAGCTGTTATGCTGCCGAAATTTTGCTAGAAATTCTAATGCCTTTGCATTATGATTATGCTTTCAGATGGCCACCCGCGACCTCAATCAAGTGGTTCGCCTGACTCGATGCCTAGATGTACCCGGCCATACTGCTAAGTTGGTCAGGGTAATGACTGAGGCTGGATACCGCTGGTATCCTGAGTACACGGTCGAAGAGCAATTCCGAGACTTTAATCAAAGCCAGTATCTCTGCACTGTCAGGATATTTCCATCTTATCCTGGATCCACTGAGCCTCTTCACTGCTCCTATGGACTCGGGGTTACTATTGAGATGGTTGTGCAGGATGCCGCCTACTCTATGATGACCATTATGCGAGTCAGATCTGGTCTATTTCGGGACTCTGATTTCCGGTATATGCCAGGATCACTTCCGGGAGCACAAGGGTATCTCCAGGCTATCTATGCTGACTCCACTCAGGAGGATTCACGGACTCGCACCACTGCTGAGATGCTCGAGGATAAGGACCGTGAAAATCGGGCCTTAAGGTTAGAGCTCTTCAATACCCGTGCCGACCACTGGGCCACTTTGACTCGGTTCGCACCGGCGGTGCAAGCTGGATATTCAGATATGCGCGATCTCTATCCTGTGAGATCTGCTCTGCCAGACGTGATGGTTTGGCGTGATGTAGGAGGCATCACCCCACCTCGCGGTCCCCGCAAGCCACCGTTTGTTGGTCCACGACCTCATCCTAGCCCCTATGGTCCACAAGCTCCGCGAGACCGTCTGTTTCCGGATGATCATGTTGAACTTCCAGGCTATGGAGGTGACTTCTACGAGGACTACTACGGATCGGTCTAAGTTAGTAGTAGTATCACTAGTTCGCACTAGCTGTGTCGTCTATTGTCCTGCGTGTCTCGTGGGATATGACCTAGTTTGTACTCTTTCCGGAGATGTAGAAAAATAATGTATAGGAGCTTGGGATGCCTCCGATGAGATGTAATCCTCTTTTCACCGTATTAGTACTTGGCTTGGTCTTGTACTAAACCTGTATGGTGTGTATGACGATGGAATAAAGAAGCAGTTTCTGTATCTACCATGTCATACGGATGATCATCTTGCATTCCGAATTATTCCTTACATTATGTATCCTATGTTGGAATTTTATCATTCTGACTAAATCATTGTCTTGTTTACCTAGGATGGTCAACACGCGCGCTAACCCTGCTTCCCAAGAGCAGGCCGAAGGCAGTGAAGCCAGAAATGAACATCTGCCTCAAACTCCTTCACTAGCCGAGGTTATGATGGAAGCTGAGAGAAACAAGCGGGAGACAAACCGTTTGTTGGAGCGTATAGAACAGAATACAGCACACCATCAGAGGACTAACGTGGTGTCACTCAGTGATTTTATCAAATTGCATCCACCCACGTTCCACCATTCCGTCGAGCCTCTCGACGCTGATGACTGGCTTCGCAGTATCTCTCACAAGCTGCGTTCCGCGCTGGTAGCTGAGGCTGACAAGGTCACCTTTGCTGCATATCATCTTGAAGGACCCGCCAGTCTATGGTGGGAGAATTATGGAGCTATGCGCCCAGCGGGCCATGTCACTACTTGGGCTGAGTTCAGTGAGGCTTTCCGTGAACATCACATTCCGGAGGGTCTCATGGACCGTAAGCGTGAAGAATTTTGCAATTTCACCCAAGGCCGACTTTCTGTGGATGTCTATAGCAGGGAGTTTGGTAATCTTGCACGATATGCAACCGAGGAAGTTTCTACTGACGCCAAGAAGCAAGCAAGGTTCCGCAAGGGCCTTAGTCCTGAGCTTCGCCGCGACCTCCGTCTGCATGAGTGCACATCCTTTTCGAAACTTGTCAACAAAGCCATCAGTGCTGAAACTGGTCAGACTGACTATGACGCAACACGCAAGCATGGACGTGACACGGGTTCCTCATCCGGTGCTGGTCCTCAGAAGCGCCGCGTGTGGGTACCCAACACCGCCCTGCCACCCAGGTTCACACCGAGGCCATCTTTCCAGGCGCCTCGCCCCGCTCAACAGTCTGCTCCAGCCAAGCCCTATGGGGGTCCAACCAATAATGCTCCTCCACGTACCAGTTCCGTGACTTGTTTCAAGTGTGGGGAATCGGGTCATTATATGCGTGAGTGTCCCCAGACCAACCCCAATCAATCTGCTAAAGCTGTTGGCCGTGGCAAGCCGACAGGAAAGGTGTTTCATGCTAAACCGGTCACTGCTTCACGTGGCCATGTCAACTGTGTCTCTGCCGAAGAAGCTCAAGAGGATCCCAACGTCGTTCTCGGTACGCTTCTTGTTAATTGCCACCCGGCATCTGTTCTTTTCGATACAGGAGCCTCTCATTCCTTTATATCTGAAAATTATGCTCGTTTGCATAACGTTGCATTCTGTGATCTGCCGTCCACTATGGAAATCTCTACCCCTGGGTCTAGATGGCAGACCTCTAGGGTAAGTTATGGAAATGAGATCCAAGTCGACAGACTTGTTTTCCTTGCGTCTTTGATAGCCCTTAAATCTTCAGATATTAATATCATTCTGGGTATGGACTGGATGTCAGCTCATCATGCCCAAATTGATTGCTTCTCTAGGACTGTTCAACTCACCCATCCTTCGGGGAAGATAGTCAATGTCTTGACCCGAATAGCCAAGCGACAATTATATTCTCTTAACGCCAGCCCTTTGCCAGACCTTGAGGACGTTCCGGTAGTCCGTGACTTCCCGGATGTCTTTCCAGAGGAATTGCCAGGTATTCCACCTGACAGGGATGTTGAGTTCGTAATAGACCTCATCCCCGGAACCGTTCCGATTGCTAGAAGACCTTACAAAATGGCACCTCTAGAACTAGCCGAGCTTAAGAAACAACTCGATGAATCCTTGAAAAAGGGTTTCATCCGACCTAGCTCATCTCCGTGGGCTTGCCCCGTCCTATTCGTCAAGAAGAAAGATGGTACGGACCGGATGGTTGTAGATTACCGACCTGTCAATTTGGTCACAATCAAAAACAAATATCCACTTCCCAGGATCAACGACCTGTATGATCAGCTCGCTGGATCCTCAGTCTTCTCTAAGATGGATTTGAGGTTGGGCTACCATCAAATCAAAATCAGAAACGGGGACATTCCTAAAACGGCCTTTGTTACTCGTTATGGCCAATACGAGTACACCGTCATGTCCTTCGGATTAACCAACGCTCCAGCCACCTTTTCTCGGTTAATGAACTCAATCTTCATGGAGTATTTGGATAAATTCGTCGTAGTTTATCTCGATGATATACTCATCTACTCCAAGAACGAGGAAGAACATGCCGAACATCTAAGGCTAGTGTTGAAGAAACTTCGAGAGCATCGCCTTTATGCCAAATTTTCTAAATGTGAATTCTGGTTATCAGAAGTGACCTATCTGGGTCATGTAATATCTGGTAAAGGTATTGCTGTTAGCCCTGAGCGAGTTCAAGCCGTCCTTAACTGGACTCCACCCGAATCGGTCAAGCAAGTTCGGAGTTTTCTAGGCTTAGCGAGCTATTGCCGTCGCTTTGTCGAGAACTTCTCCAAGGTTGCTAAACCTCTAACCGAACTCCTCAAGAAAGATAAGAAGTTCGAATGGACTCCACAATGTGAGCACAGCTTTCAGGAACTGAAAAGACGCCTGACTTCTGCTCCTGTGCTGGTACCGCCAGACTTCTCCAAGGACTTTGTTATCTACTGCGACGCCTCGCGACAAGGACTAGGTTGCATTCTCATGCAGGATCGACACGTAATTGCTTACGCTTCACGGCAATTACACCCACATGAGGAGAACTATCCTACCCATGATCTAGAGCTTGCAGCCGTAGTCTATGCACTTAAGACCTGGCGACATTACCTCCTCGGTAATCGTTGCGAAATTTTCACTGATCACCAAAGCCTGAAGTACATCTTCACCCAACCGGATTTGAATCTTAGACAAAGACGTTGGGTTGAATTGATCACAGACTTCGACCTAGGAATAACCTATACCCCAGGGAAAGCCAACGTCATGGCTGATGCGCTAAGTCGTAAATCTTATTGTAACAACCTGATGTTACAACAAAGTCAACCGCTTCTCCATGAGGAATTTCGGAAGCTTAACCTTCACATTGTACCTCAAGGTTTTCTTTCCACCTTGGTGGCAAAACCTACTCTTACGGATCAAATCATCGCTGCCCAAAAGCGAGATAAGGGAATATCTAAAATCAAAGAGAACATTGCTAGCGGAGGTGCTAGTTGTTTCTCCACAAATGATCATGGTGTTGTGTACTTTGAGAATCGTCTAGTGGTTCCCAAGAACCAGCATCTGCGGCAGTTGATCCTTAAGGAGGCCCATGAATCTCCTCTCACCATTCATCCCGGTAGTACTAAAATGTATCAGGATCTACGCCAGAGGTTCTGGTGGACTAGGATGAAGAGAGAAATTGCTCAGTACATCGCTAATTGCGACGTCTGTCGTCGTGTAAAAGCAGAGCACCAACGGCCTGCTGGCACCCTTCAACCCTTAGCTATTCCTGAATGGAAATGGGATAAAATTGGTATGGATTTCATTACCGGTTTTCCCAGAACCAAAAGAGGGAATAATGCTATTTTCATCGTGGTCGATCGTCTTTCCAAAGTAGCTCATTTCTTACCTGTTCGTGAGAGTATAACCGCTAGTCAGCTGGCAGACTTATACATCTCCCGAATAGTGTCCCTCCACGGTGTTCCTTTGGAAATCAATTCGGATCGAGGAAGTCTCTTCACCTCTCGATTTTGGGAAAGTTTCCAAAATGCTATGGGAACCCGTCTCTCCTTTAGCACCGCTTTCCACCCTCAGTCAAGTGGTCAAGTGGAACGCGTCAATCAGATTCTAGAAGACATGCTTCGAGCCTCTGTTATCTCTTTCGGAATGGACTGGGAGAAGTGCCTTCCATTTGCCGAATTCGCTTACAACAACAGCTATCAATCTAGCTTGGGTAAAGCCCCTTTTGAAGTTCTCTATGGACGACGATGTCGAACACCCCTTAACTGGTCAGAGACCGGGGAAAGACAATTCTTTGGCCCGGATATGATTCAGGAAGCAGAAGAACAAGTTCGTATCGTTCGTGAAAAGTTGAAAACAGCCCAATCTCGTCAAAAGAGTCAATATGACCGAAAACATAAGGCTATGACTTTTGAGGTTGACGAGAAGGCTTATCTTCGGGTCACCCCTCTGAAGGGAACCCATCGTTTCGGTATCAAAGGCAATTGGCTCCTCGTTACATTGGACCTTTTCGCATTCTTGCCAAGCGAGGAGAAGTTGCCTACCAATTGGAACTACCTCCGCACCTCTCCAGAATTCACGATGTCTTCCACGTTTCTCAACTCAGGCGTTGCTTCTCGGATCCTACCCGTGAAGTGGACCACGAAACGCTTGATCTCCAAGATAATCTTACATATCGAGAGTACCCCATTCGTATCCTCGATCAAGCTGAACGTACCACGCGACGTCATAACATCAAGTTTCTCAAAGTTCAATGGTCGCACCATTCTGAAGATGAAGCAACTTGGGAAAGGGAGGATCGTCTTCGACTCGAGTATCCCGCCTTCTTCCCGGAGGAACCCAAATCTCGGGACGAGATTCTTTTGAGTGGGGGTGAGTTGTCACACCCTAGCTAGTCATGCATTAGAGTGTTGCATCATGTTTACTCATTCATCAGAAACTTGAAATGGGGAAGACAGAACCCCCAGTCCCCTCTGAAACCAACTAGGGTTACTAAAATAATTTTTCAATGAACCTGAAATGCCTTTCTAAAATGCCCATCATTTTTGCCTTGGTTCAGAACCTCTGTCAAAAGTGGTGCACATTTTCCTAGGCCATCCTAGGGTTTTTGAATTAAATCATAGTTATTTGAATTTGGGCATTTAAAATAATATAAAATATTTAAATGCTCAAATATCTCCAAACTAAAATGTTTCATGTTGGAAATAATCCAACTATGGACCAGGAGTAGTTTGGTGATTTTTGGAGTTGCCTAGGTATTTTATTTAATTCAACAAAGTTGCAGATATATTAAATAAAACAGAAAACAGAAAATAAATAAAGGGAGAAGCTTACCTGGGCTCCTCCCTGTGCGGCCCAGCCCAGCCGGCCCAGCACTGTGCTGGCCCGTGCCAGCCAGCTGCTTCCCCTCGCTAGAGCAGGCAGGGAGGTGAGCATGGCGCGCCCGAGCTCGCCACGCACCACCCAGCCTCTCTGCATCGCCCTGGTCGCCGTTGCGCCGCGTGGATCGTCTTCTGGTCGTCGCCCCGACCTCGCCGACACCCCATTCACTCTCCCCCGGCTCTCCCTCGCTCTCTCCCTCTCACGGCCGAAGCACACCGTCGCCGCCGTTCGCCTTAGCCACTGCCTCCGACCACCCCTCGCTCCCCCGACAAGCTCAGAAGCTCCGCCTCGACTCCCTCTTCCTCCCCACCGCTCCACGGGTCCCCGGAAGCCCTGCATCGCCGCCACGTCGCCGTTCCCCTCTTCGGGCTCCGATCATCGTCGCCGTCAAATTCGTCGTCTCCGACGCGTCCCCGAGCCCGCTTCGACGCCCACTGCAACCGCGGTGAGCCCCCGGAGCGTTTCCCCCTTCTCCCCTGCTCTCTCCCGACCCCTAGGCCCTAGCCCCACCGCGGCCGAAAGCTTCACGCCGCCGGCGATGTCGCCGTCGTGGCCACGGTCGTCGTAGCGCCCAACCGAGCACGCCATCGTGCTCCACATCTCACTAGGAGCACGTAGCACGCTCCAACACCCCCCCTAACGCCCTGCAACACCGTTCCCGTGCACGACCGAACCCCGGCCGCCGCAGCCGAGCTCGCCGCCGTCGACTCCGGCCACCCCGACCCCAACGGACTCCGCCAAGAGCCGCGGGTCGTCCTCAGCTTCACTCCGGTGGCCTCCGCGGTTCATTTGGTGGCCGAAACGACCAAAACCACTATCGCCGCCGCACTGATGGTCGCCGCCGGCCAGAACTCTGGCGAGCTGACGTGGCCTAGTTAATTAGCCACTAACCCACCACCTACTGACGCTGACAAGTGGGCCCCAGGGCTTAGTCAAAGCTAACCAGCCCGGGTCAACACGGGATTAGCCCCTGTGTCACTGACGTGTGGACCCCACACGTCAGGTTTGACCCGAGCCAGCTCTGTTGACCTGCTGATGCCACTGTGACGTCAGGCTGACGCAGTAAATGATATTTCTGGATTTAAATTAAATCAGGAAATTCCAGAATATTAATTAAACTTCAAAAATTCATAACTTTTATTCTGTAACTCCAAATTGGACAAATTATATATGAAAAATGATCAGAAAAATCCAATCTATCCATCTGTACTATTTTCATGCATGATCAAACAAGTTAAATTGATGTTTTAATCAGAACAAGGAAAAGCACTTTAAAGGGCCATATTTGAATTTGAAATTTGAATCTTTGATTCAAATTTGTTCAAACACTTCTGGCTTTAGTTGCATTAGCCCAACACACTCATATTGCCATGTTTCATGCATGCATCATATTGTTGCACATTGTTTGGTGATGCCTGTGTATCGTTATCCTTTGCGACAGGATCTGTCCCTGAGGAGTACCGTGACTACCCTAACGAAGAACCGTATCCGTGCAACGAACCATCAGGCAAGCAACCAACCATTTGATCATATCGATACAATCCCATGTTCTCGCTCCTGCTCTCTTTTACTGCATTAAGACAACGCGATTCAAACTGCTGTGTGCTACGGTAGTTGAACCCATTTCCTCTGCATGACCTGTCATTGCCACAGTAACTAGATGAAACCCACTAGCATGTGTAGGAGTTGATTGAGCCATATGTATGTGTTGTTCCTACCTTGCTATGCCTGCTATGCTTAGAGTTGTGTCAGGTCTGGTTCATCTGGGTGATGGGCTAGAGTGAAATGATTATGTCGGTAATGGGAGTGGTGTGGTGAACGCGATTTGGTAAAGGTATCGATGAGAGGCCATGTAGGAGTACATGGTGGGTTGTTTCATTGAAGCCGACCTTAAGCACTGAGATCTGTATGTGTGATTTAAGATACAGCTACTACCATGCATTGGGCCCTGAAATATGACCCCGCTCGACTTCTTATTCACCCTAGCTCTCTGTCCAGGAGTTGCAAGTAGTTTCTGGTGTTTGTAGCCTACTGGAGGCCGTGGACAGCGCTGACCGTAGTGGTGGGCTGTGATGCGGTAGGTACGTGGCCGGGTGTACCGAATACCCGTTAGGTATCTCGGGAACCCTGTTCACATCGTTCGGGGCCGTATGGGAAACCTCGGCCGGACTCCCTGCGGATGGAACCTGAATAGGCGATAAACCTGGACTAGAGGCTTAAGTGTTTAGGTAGGTCGTGGTCTACACCCACGTCGGTTTTCGCTTGAAGTCTGCCGAGCACATGTCGTGTGCAGACGCTAAGTGGTGGAAACATGTATGAAGAAGTACACCCCTGCAGGGTTAACATGATCTATTCGAATAGCCGCGTCCGCGGTAAAGGACTACTTGGTTGCCTATACAGTTCATAGACAAGTAAATGGATACTATTAAAAGCCTCAAGATAAGTGTGAGTGCCGAGGTTGGCTCTTCCGTAGGAAGACGGAGGTGGATCCTCGGTAGTGTATTGAAGTGGTGAGTAGTGGACTCGTGTGCGCAAAACCTTTTCAAGTTGGAGTATCGTAGGATAGTCTAGCCAAGAGTCAAAGCTGGCTTGCTGCAATAACTCCACCAACCCTTCTTGATACTGTGCATGTATGTAGGATCTGATGTAAGTCTTGCTGAGTACCTTTGTACTCATGTTGCTATAATCTACATTTTTACAGAAGACGCTGCAACCCCTTCTGATGGGTTCTATGTAGACGTTGACATCAACGAGTAGGCTAAAGACCCAGGTGGTGACCCTGAGCTTGTGGAGGACCACGTAGTATAGCTAGGCTTTCCAAGCCTCTTTTATTTTACTAGTTGTCTGTACTCAGACAAGTTACTTCCGCTGTTGGCCTGTATGACTGTATGACTTGTATGTTGGGTCGTGAGACCCGTACCTTTGTGTGTATGTTATGTATGGCTCTCTGAGCCTTAAATAAAGTACTTGTGTCGTAGAGTCATGTTGTGATGCTTCGTTGTATTTGCACATATCGAGCATATTGTGTGTATGATTGAAATGCTTGGTATGTGTGGGATCTGACTATCTAGTTGTTTATCTTTAGTAGCCTCTCTTACCGGGAAATGTCTCCTAGTGTTACCGCTGAGCCCTGCTCTGGAACACTTAGGCTGGCCGGCATGTGTCCTTCTTCGTTCCTGTGTCTGTCCCTTCGGGGAAATGTCACGCTTTGAGTACCGGAGTCCTGTTAGCCCGCTACAGCCCGGTTTACCGGAGTCCTGCTAGCCCAGTGCTACAGCCCGGACCCACTTGCTGATGACCGACACGTTCGAAGCTGGGTCATGGATGCCTGTCCCTGTAAGTCTGTGCCACTTTGGGTTTACGACTAGTCATGTCAGCCCGGGCTCTTTATCATATGGATGCTAGCGACACTATCATATACGTGAGCCAAAAGGCGCAAACGGTCCCGGGAAAAAGGTAAGACGACACCCGTGGGGATACCGTGCGTGAGGCCGCAAAGTGATATGAGGTGTTACCAGCTAGATCGATGTGACATCGAGTCGGGGTCCTGACATATATGTAGATGACATATTGTTAATTGGAAATGATATAGAATTTCTGGATAGCATAAAGGGATACTTGAATAAAAGTTTTTCAATGAAAGACCTCGGTGAAGCTGCTTACATATTGGGCATCAAGATCTATAGAGATAGATCAAGACACTTAATTGGACTTTCACAAAGCACATACCTTGATAAAGTTTTGAAAAAGTTCAAAATGGATCAAGCAAAGAAAGGGTTCTTGCCTGTATTACAAGGTGTGAAGTTGAGTCAGACTCAATGCCCGACCACAGCAGAAGATAGAGAGAAAATGAAAGATGTTCCCTATGCTTCAGCCATAGGCTCTATCAGGTATGCAATGCTGTGTACCAGACCTGATGTATGCTTAGCAATAAGCTTGGCAAGTAGGTACCAAAGTAATCCAGGAGTGGACCACTAGACAGCGGTCAAGAACATCCTGAAATACCTGAAAAGGACTAAGGATATGTTTCTCGTTTATGGAGGTGACAAAGAGCTAGTCGTAAATGGTTACGTCGATGCAAGCTTTGACACTGATCCGGACGATTCTAAATCGCAAACCGGATACGTGTTTTTATTAAAGGTGGAGCTGTAAGTTGGTGCAGTTCTGAACAAAGCGTCGTGCCGGGATCTACATGCGAAGCAGAGTACATAGCTGCTTCGGAAGCAGCAAATGAAGGAGTTCATTTCCGATCTAGGTGACATACCTAGTGCATCGGGACCAATGAAGATCTTCTGTGACAATACTGGTGCGATTGCCTTGGCAAAGGAATCCAGATTTCACAAGAGGACCAAGCACATCAAGAGACACTTCAATTCCATTCGGGACCAAGTCCAGGTGGGAGACATAGAGATTTGCAAGATATATATGGATCTGAATGTTGCAGACCCGTTGATTAAGCCTCTTCCATGAGCAAACAATGATCAGCACCAAGACTCCATGGGTGTTAGAATCATTACTGTGTAATCTACATTATTGACTCTAGTGCAAGTGGGAGACTGAAGGAAATATTCCCTAGAGGCAATAATAAAGTTATTATTTATTTCCTCATATCATGATAAATGTTTATTATTCATGCTAGAATTGTATTAACCAAAAACATGATACATGTGTGAATACATAGACAAACTTAATGTCACTAGTATGCCTCTACTTGACTAGCTCATTAATCAAAGATGGTTATGTTTCCTAACCATAGACATGTGTTGTCAATTGATTAACGGGATCACATCATTAGGAGAATGATTTGATTGACCTGACCCATTCCGTTAGCTTAGCATTTGATCATTTAGTATGTTGCTATTGCTTTCTTCATGACTTATACAAAGTTCCTACAACTATGAGATTATGCAACTCCCGTTTACCGGAGGAACACTTTGTGTGCTACCAAACGTCACAATGTAACTGGGTGATTATAAAGGAGCTCAACAAGTGTCTCCAATGGTACATGTTGAGTTGGCGTATTTCAAGATTAGGTTTTGTCACTCCGATTGTCGGAGAGGTATCTCTGGGCCCTCTCGGTAATGCACATCATTATAAGCCTTGCAAGCAATGTAGCCAATGAGTTGGTTATGGAATGATGCATTATGTAACGAGTAAAGAGACTTAACGAGAATGAACTAGGTATTGGATACCAATGATCGAATCTCGGGCAAGTAACATACCGATGACAAAGGGAACAACATATGTTGTTATGCAGTTTGACCGATAAAGATCTTCGTAGAATATGTAGGAGCCACTATGAGCATCCTGGTTCCGCTATTGGTTATTGACCAGAAATAGTTCTAGGTCATGTCTACATAGTTCTCGAACCCGTAGGGTCCGCACGCTTAACGTTACGATGACAGTTATATTATGAGTTTATAGTTTTTGATGTACCGAAGGTTGTTCGGAGTCCCGGATGTGACAACGGACATCACGAGGAGTCTCGAAATGGTCGAGACATAAAGATTGATATATTGGAAGCCTATATTTGGATATCAGAAGTGTTCCGGGTGAAATCGGGATTTTACCGGAGTACCGGGAGGTTACCGGAACCCCCCAGGGGCTTAATGGGCCTACATGGGCCCTAGTGGAGAGGAAGAGAGGAGGCAAGTGGTGGGCTGCGCCCCCTCCCATCCCTAGTCCGAATAGGACAAGGAGAGGGGGGGCAGCGCCCCCCCTTTTCCTTCCCCTCTTCCTCCTCCTTCCCCCCTTCTCCTTCTCCAACTAGGAAAGAAGGGAGTCCTACTCCCGGTGGGAGTAGGACTCCCCCTTGGCATGCCCTCCTTGGCTGGCCGCCCCCTCTCCCTTGGCTCCTTTATATACGGGGGCAAGGGGGCACCTCTAGACACACAGGTTGATCTTTGTGATGGTTCCTTAGCCGTGTGCGGTGCCCCCCTCCACCATATTCCACCTCAGTCATATTGTTGCGGTGCTTAGGCGAAGCTCTGCGTCGGTAGAACATCATCATCATCACCACACCGTCGTGCTGATGGAACTCATTCCCGACACCCTGCTGGATCGGAGTCCGAGGATCGTCATCGAGCTGAACGTGTGCTAAACTCGGAGGTGCCGTACGTTCGGTACTTGGATCGGTCGGATCATGAAGACATACGACTACATCAACCACGTTGTTCTAACGCTTACGCTTTCGGTCTACGAGGGTACGTGGACAACACTCTCCCCTCTCATTGCTATGCATCACCATGATCCTTGCGTGTGCGTAGGAAATTTTTTCAAATTACTACGTTCCCCAACACCAGCTTCCCCCTTCGGGGCGGCTTTCCTCTTTTTCTCCTCCCTAGCGCAGGGAGGTGGAGTTTCTTCTTGCTTCCCCCCGCCTCCGCGGGAGGAATCTGCTTCATCATCATCGGACGATGTGGGTACGACGGCCTTGCGTCGAGGGCCTCTCCCGGCCCCCTGGTCCGCCTCCTCAGGCCCGTCATCCTTTCCATATGGGGCGGCTTCTTCTTCTTCTTCCTCCCCTTCGGGGGAGGAGTGTGCCTCGTCATCTTCGGACAAGGCTTCCGGCACAACCTTACGACGGAGACCCTTTCAGGTCCCCAGGGACTTCTTTTCGGCCTTCTTCTCCGGCACCTTGTAGGGCGCCGGGACCAGCATCTCCGTCAGGAGAGCATCAGTTGGATCTTCTGGCAGAGGAGCCGGACAGTCAATCTGCTCCGCTGTCTCCACATAGTCATGATCAAGTATGCACAAATACTTAAAACTCCCCCATGAATGTATTGGGAAAAGCCAAATCTGGTGGTAGTCCTAAAACTCATCGGACGGGGGGGGGCATGAAGTCCGCGGTCCTCGGATGTGGGAGGAGGTACTTCGGAGGCCTTGAACAACACCTTCCATGCACCTTTGAGCGTCATGTCGTAAAGCCTCTGAAGCGTCTGGTGTTCGGCCGGGACAAACTCCCACAAATTAAATGCCCGCCTTTGGCACGGCAGGATCCGGCGAACGAGCATGACCTGGATCACGTTGACAAGCTTGATGTTCTTGTCCTTCATGATCTTGATGCAGTATTGGAGTCCGGTCAACTCTGTAGGTTCGCCCCAGGCCAGGCCCTTTTTTGTGAGCCGCATGGGGGTTCCGGATCGAAACTCGGGGGCCGCCACCCAGTTGGCGCCATGCGGCTCAGTGATATAGAACCACCCCGATTGCCACCCTTTTACGGTCTCCGTGAAGGAATCGTCCAGCCAGGTGACGTTAGGCATCTTGCCCACCATGGCCCCTCCGCACTCCACTTGCTGGCCGCTTACAATGTTCGGCTTCACGTAGAAGATTTGCAGCCACAGGCCGAAGTGAGGCCGGATGCGGAGGAAGGCCTTGCATACGACGATGAACGCCGAGATGTTGAGGACGAAATTCGAGGCTAGATCATGGAAATCTAGCCCATAGTAGAACATGAGCCCGCGGACGAAGGGATGAAGTGGAAATCCCAGTCCACGAACGAATGGGCGACAAACACGACCCTCTCGTGGGGTCCTGGGGTCGGAATGACCTGCCCGACGTCTGGTAGCCGGTGCACTATGTCTGCGGCCAAATATTCGGCCGCCCGAAGATTTGCAATATGCTTCTCCTTGACGGTGGAGGCCACCCACTTGCCTCCTGCTCCGGACATGTTTAGCTGTGCGGAGAAGACTTGAGCTTGGGCGCTGGAGCTCGAGGGGGCAAGAGTGGGAAAAGGAGGAAGAAGGCATGGGTAAAAATGGGGAACTCTTATCCCTTTATAGAGGTGACGAAAGCGGTGCGCCTCCCCACTTGCCCGTTGGGAATCGCTTGCTTCCCAAGCGCCATGATTGATGGCGTGGTGGGATTACCCATACCCGTATTGATGAGAATCCCGTTATAAGGGGCACGATCTCTGCTTTGACAAGACGTGTCAAAGAAACCGCCTCGCAATATGCGTTATGGCTGGTTGTAGGAAAATGGTTCGAATAATGACCCGACCGTAATGACACGTCGCGTTGTCTAAAAAGTTGTCAGCAGATTGCATTTGTGAAATATTATTCTCTCTACGGTGGCATGTGAAGATCATATTTGTGGATCCGGACACGGTTCAAGTGTTCGATAATTACTTTGGAGTATTCGGAGAAGGAACCCGCCTTGCAATGCCGAAGACAAGACTGCGCGCCGGAATCATCGTCATTGAAGCCTGGTTTAGGGGCTACTGAGGGAGTCCTAGATTAGGGGGTATCTGGACAGCCGGACTATATACATCATCCAGACTATTGAAGCGTGAAGATACAAGACTCAAGACTTCGTCCCGTGTCCGGATGGGATTGTCCTTGGCGTGGAAGGCAAGCTTGGCGATGCGGATGTTGTATTTCCTTCCTTGTAACCGACTCCATGTAAACCCTAGCCCTCTCCGGTGTCTATATAAACCGGAGAGGTTGGTCCTTAGAAGGCCGATCACAATTACAATCATACCATCATAGGCTAGCTTCTAGGGTTTAGCCTCTACGATCTCGTGGTAGATCTACTCTTGTACTACCCATATCTTCAATATTAATCAAGCAGGAAGTAGGGTTTTACCTCCATCGAGAGGGCCCGAACCTGGGTAAACATTGTGTCCCTTGCTTCCTGTTACCATCAGCCTAGACGCACAGATCGGGACCCCCTATCCGAGATCCGCCGGTTTTGACACCCACAATGAACCCCTCCATGACAGTCTCTAGATCGGATCTGGTGGTTCTGGACTCTGCGGCGGCTGGAATTGATTTTCGTCGACTCCTCTAGGATTTCTGAAATATTGTGGTATTTATAAAGCGAAGAGGCAGTTCAGGGGGCACCCGAGGTGGGCAGCACCCACCAGGGCGTGCCTGGGCCTCCCGGCGCGCCCTGGTGGGTGCTTCTCCCCTCGAGTAGTCCCCTAGGTGCTTCCTTGGCCCAGTGGCTTTTTCTGGCCAAAAAAATCCTCCAGGAGTTTCCTTGTGTTTGGACTCCATTTGATATTGGTTTCCTGCGATGTAAACAACATGCAGAAAACAGCAACTGGCACTAGGCACTATGCCAATAGGTTAGTACCAAAAAATGATATATAATGACTATAAAATGATTGTAAAACATCCAAGAATGATAATATAACAACATGGAACAATAAAAAATTATAGATACGTTGGAGACGTATCAGCATCCCCAAGCTTAATCCCTGCTTGTCCTCGAGTAGGTAAATGATAAAAACGGAATTTTTGATGTGGAATGTTGCCTAACATGTTCATCACATTTCTTTTCTTTATAGCATGGACATATAAACTTTTATATGATTTCGAGCAATAGTCTAGTTTTGACATGAAGACTTTAATGCTCTAGCATACCAACAAGCAACCATGTCTTTCAAAATATCAACACTAAAGCAAGTTATCCCTAGCCCATCATGCTCAATCATTGATCCATTCATGAAACACACTCGAATATTAGCTACACCCAATGCTCAAATACGATCATAGTGCCCCTTAGTTGGTGCTTTATAAGAGAAGATGGAGACTCAAATTCAAAATAAAAATTGCATAAGTAAAAGAAAGGCCCTTCGTGGAGGGAAGTAGGGATTTGTAGAGGTGCCAGAGCTCAAAGCTTAAATTGAGAGATAAAAATTATTTTTGAGAGGCATACTTTTCCCACCAACGAAAATGACTTGGAGCATCCTAACACTTTCCATGCTAGATACATCATAGGCGGTTCCCAAACAGAAAATAAAGTTTATTCCTTTTTCCACCATAACTTTCAATTTCCATGGCTAACCGTATCCACGGGTGCCATCCAGACCAACACTTTCCAAGGAATTTATTATTTGACAACATAAAGTAAATTCATTATTCATTTCGGGACTGGGCATCCCTAGTACCTTTGTCGTACTCTCATGCAATGACAAGTGAATAAACACTCATCATGAGAATAACACATCTAGCATGGAAAATATTGGCTACCCTTTACCACTTCGCGAGCCGTAGAGCACACAAAAGAGAAATTTATTTTGAACATTAGAGATGGCACATGCAAATTTTCTTAGAACGGCATGTAAATACCGCATATAGGTAGGTATAGTGGACTCATATGGCAAAACGGGTTTAAAGGGTTTTGGATGCACAAGTAGTGATCATACTTAGTGCAAAATGAAGGCTAGCAAAAAGATTGAGAAGCGACCCACCAGGGCGCGACTAGGCCTCCTGGCGCGCCCTGGTGGGTGCTGCTCCCCTCGAGCAGCCCCCCAGGTGCTTCCTTCGCCCACTGGCTTTCTTCTGGACGAAAAAATTCTCCAGGAGTTTCATTGCATTTGGACTCCATTTGATATTAATTTCCTGCGATGTAAAAAACATGCAGAAAACAGCAACTGGCACTGGGCACTATGTCAATAGGTTAGTACCAAAAAATGATATAAGAATGACTATAAAATGATTGTAAAACATCGAAGAATGATAATATAATAGCATGGAACAATCAAAAATTATAGATACATTGGAGACGTATCACCTCCCCGTTGCCTCGCCCACCCATCTCCCCCCACCGTAGCACCATGTCCGCCGGCGGCCGAACCCCTCTCCGCCACGGGCAATGCTGCTCCTTCTCCCGAGATCCTCGCTGGCAACGGAGACCACCGTGGGATGCTCCTCTCTCTCCTGAGCATTTGGGTAGTTCGCTCGTCGCGTAGGGTGGCCGGAGTTGCCGGCAATCACCGTCGCAGTGCACCCCTCCCTCGGCCAGTCTTGCTCCCGAGCGAGAGGTTGAAGAAAGCCAGGGCTAGGCGGGCCCCACCCTGCGTGACCCCACCTATCGGCGACCGAAGAGCGCCACGTCAGATAAGTGGACACGCCCCCAGCCACTTTATGTTTTTCCTTAGCCGAAGATGTAATGTTTGAAATGCGTCTTCTGTTCCCCGAAAACATATTATGAGGTTTACGCTTTCTGTTTTTCAGCCCCTCCCGTTGAAAAGGTTATTTTGTGAACGTTCATTGTTTAAGCCTCTTTTCTGCCCAAAAAGTGAACGGCCACAACTTTTCAACCGTGACTCTGATCGAGGTGATTCCAGCGCTCACGTTCTCTGTTCGTCGAGATCTTTCCGATGGGACTATTTTCTTTATCTTTTCACATTCTAAATATACCCATTTTTCCTTGCCCTAATCCAGCGCCTTTGAGAGAGAACCCCTCTCCGGCAAATCTTTTCGCGAGGTGATCGTATCCCTTCTCGGAGTATTCCTCGACCCCCAGGCAAGCCAACGTCTTATCATGAGCCCCGAACTTGCTTGTTGACTTTGCTTGCACCTCATGTGTGTGCTTACTTGCAATAGTTTCTGATTTGTTTCATCTGTAGTTATTTCAGTTGTGTTATATGTTTGTATTGCTTGCCATGCATGATTTTGCTTCATGATAATTTTTGCCATGCTAGTTAGAATGTTGTTGTTGGTAATATCATGCCTCTATTGGGTTTAGTTTCATGCCAATAGTATCGATGCTATGATGATTCTGTTACTTTGTTATTATGCTAGTACCTGGTATTGTCATGTTTCATATGCTATAACTGTTCACTTGAGAAGCTTGGTATTTTGTTAATGCATTCGTATGCGGCATGTTCATTGTTGCACTCATGATAAATATGCCCATAATGTTGATGATGATGGAGAAGATAATAATATGATTTAATAACAAACCTCCTCCGTCATCGATGGGATCGAGTCATAGTGCCACCAAATTGAGCTTTTCCAGTGCAACCACATTTGCCTTTTGTGGGAATGACCCTAACTAGGTCTGTTGTCATGCCTCTCGCCGGTGCCTCCAAGGAGGGAAGGTTATGGGCGCACGCTACCCTGATCAGGTAGGCGGACATAATCCTTGTGTGCCCGTTATTGTGATTGGTATAACATGTCCCCGTTCATTTGATTTTGCCACGACGGTGGCTGTTGATGCCTTTGGTAGGCACGGGGCGACCCATGACTTAGCGTAGAGGGGAGTTGGTCGAAGTGGCCGGGAGAGTGTCATGGCAGTAGGTCGGTTTTGTCGGAATGCCATTGGTCCACACGAATGGGAGTGCGAGGCATGGGTTCCGTGGTGTGGGTACAGTGTGCTACCTCTGCAGAGTGTGTGTTTAATCTATCGATAGCCGAGTCCACAGTCATGGGCACAGTTCGTAGTAGGTCACACTATCGGGTCTTGGTCGAAATGGAGGATAAACCTGAAATAACTAAGTTCATAACTAATGTGTGACAAAGAATGTGGTGACTTGGACTATGAAATAGTCGTGAGAAGTCACGGTGATGTTTTGATATGATCACGAGACGAGGTCTCGGTGAGTCATGAGTTTTCTCCAAGGAGCCGTGGCAGAGTAAGAGATTGTTGTATAAAGTTAATACAATATGTCTTCATGGGAGGTAACTGGTAGTTTATTTCCAGCATAGTTTCATGATGCCATGCTTTGATTGAACTGCTAGATTATGCCATGTTTTGATATGCCATGTTATGATTGAGATGTTATGCCATATTTTGTTGTTGCCATGTTAGAAGTATGTTTAATGTGCGATGTTATTGCCATGCTAGTAGATGATATGATGTTGTTCATGCTTATTTTGATCTATGTCTCTAGTTAATATCATGCCATGCTTAGTTTCTGTTATGAGATAGGTTGTTGCCTACGCTTGGTTCTTGCTTTGTCATCTGTTTGTTTGGATGCTATATATTTGGTTGTCTTGCAAGTACATTCAATGTACTGACCTAGCATGTCATGCCAGTTTGTAGGTCATGCCTGGATCATTTGCTTGTTTGGTCGCGCTAGGCCGTAACCTTGCCAGTCCTATGAGTTGTGGAGCCTAGCCAGAGTCGATATGCTGCCAAACCAAGACTTCCGCCACCATTTAGATAGCCTTAGAGCTATGCCAGATGATTGTATTCATCAATGATGTAATCCTCTATACATGTAATTGATGAACATTCTTGTACCTGGAATGCTGTATCATGGACCTGTCGTGCGTCAGGTATTATCCTGGGCTGACATGCGAAGGCCCCCTGCTCCATGCGGATCGGGGTGATATAGGAGATTGTATTAGAGCAGCCAGGCTAGCATAGGATTACCCTAGCATTACACCCCCATTACCATCGACCTGTAAAGACCCTAAGTGATTTGACCCATCCCTGGCATCCGGCATGGCCACTATTGGGCAGCAGGTGGCGCAGCCGGAATTGACAAGTCCCTACCCTGTTGTCCCCGCCTAGTTTTCCGTGGGTTGGATAGCAACCCTATCCTTTCTGGCCGACCGCACCATGTACCCTTCGCCATTAAGGGAAAGGGGCCACACCAAGCGGGCATGTCCCGCATAGCTACCTATAAAATCCCCTTTTTGCTAGCCACATCGCTCCCCACTCAGTCAGCCATGTCTCTGCAAAGAAGCCTAGCTAGTAACTCTGAAGCCATGACTCGCTCACTCAAAGCACGCAAATTTTACACCTGAACCTTCACAGTCAGTCATACTGGCTTTCCACCCCTTCTTACTGATGTGCTCACCAAAGCCCTTGGTTGTAATGCTAGCCCCAATTACCTGGTGTTCCAATCGGCACCCGTCCCTCACCTTCACCGATACGATGCAAGAGTGCACATCTGCCTAGGCCCCACGACAGATGGTCAGCCCTTGGTTTTTCAGGGCAGACCCATGCCCACTACCGATTTGGCAATTCAGGTCGCTGCTGTGGAGGCTATCCTATACCTCCGAACCAAGTTTCCACAAGTGGTAGAGAGGCGGGAGTTCTGCTTTTTCCCCGTTGTGGCAGATGAAGGAAGTCAGCCTTCCCTCACTATCCACGAAGATGACCCCGCAATCCCTCGCCTGGTGCAATATATCACTGCCCAGGGGATGCTGATTGCAAAGATGATTACCAAGTTTAGAACCCTGGACCATGATGTACTCGGGTTGTCACGGAAGCTTATCATGAGGCTCAAAAATTTGCATCTCAAGCCATTCAGCCAATGCCATCCAACCCAGTGCTACCCTCTCAGCCTATGCCATGGCTAAAGCCAGACATCATCACCCTCGACTCCTTCAACAAGGCCCTTTACCGTATCCACCAGCAGCATTTGCTTGGATCAGTTCCAGCCGCACCCCCAGCAGCTGAGCTGCAACCCATAGAAGTGTCCGACGATGAAAGTGAAGGTTGGCTTAGTCTTTGTCTTCCAGGAGAGCCCCGGCAAGACCAGTCCTCTGCATGACCTCAGTCACGCAGTCAGGTGGTTCTACGTGTAGGTCGGTCTTTCGGTTCATCCTCGATATAAGCATAGAACCATGTGTCCCAGAGTGAGTTGTTTCTGTTAGTGCGTAGCGCGTTCGTGCTTTGTTGTATGCTTGTATTGTTGTAACCCATATGTTGTGTTTTATGTATGCTTTCTTGCATTTTGTTTTGCTCTTGTTTGTCTCTCTGTCAAACAAAAATGTTTGACAGGGTTGGCAATGTGTTGCTAACAAAGATTATAATCAGTAGGGCACATACACTAAACAACATTGACTCGTCCTGAGTCTATAATAAAATGTGCGCTGGTGTAGGTATATGTATACCAGGAGTATATATACCCACTAGCATTAAAACACCTTAGTATGATTTGTCTGGTGTGTTTTTCCTTTGCATATATGTTTCATCTGTCTGTTTGTTAGTTTAGACTGTACTGCATCCTGCACACGTACCCGGTCCACCCACGAGTACACTTGGGCAGTACTCGAGGGAAATGCAAAGCCATCCTATCTATCTCTATCTGCGCATACCCCGTGTGCCAGATTTCCAGACCCAAAGCCTCGAAGAGGCATCTCCATCTGGCCATTTCTTTTCCCTAATTCTTTTTCGTTAGCACCAATTTCATTTCCGGAGGAACACTACCAACTTTATTTCACTCGATCTAGTACAACTCCCACAATTCAGATTTCAACTCCGATTGTACCTCGACACC